>NC_041394.2:203283569-203533569 GCF_900747795.2 Erpetoichthys calabaricus
AATGCAAACTGTTTTCATTCTGAAGGGCACAAACCACGTTAGATTTCAGCCGTTAAACGCGCAAAAATGTCGGTACACCAGATAAATAAGCGCAACATATTATCAGTTGTATTGTATGCTTACAATACATATAGAAATGTGTTAATCGTTAACTAATATTATGGGATGGTGTTTTTCGACTCGCGCCTTGATGTAAACGATTGCATGTCTTGGTGGGTTTGCGTAGCTTATTGTCAATATCTTTACACCTCTTTTTAAGACTTATTGACTGAAACGGGCTTTCACGAAAAAAGTTAGGGCTTTGCTACAGTATACACCCTCCACAAGTTAAGGAAGTAAAAATAAAGGTATATATTTCTGTTTTATTTAAACCTTTTAAGTTCGTATGCATAGCCCCATTTGGCTGTTTTAGTTTTTTATTTTTCTTTCTTCAGTAATATTTAATCTCCTTAAAGAAAAACAAACATATGCATTTTACTTTTTTTGTATCTCTTTAGTAATATTTTAGTGTAAAAGGATAACCAGTATTAACAGTATTAATTAAACGTGTGCATTTACGGGGTGATTTCTCAGGCTTAAAAACTTGCCTTTTATTAAAAATGTAAATGCAAACTGTTTTCATTCTGAAGGGCACAAACCACGTTGGATTTCAGCCGTTAAACGTGCAAAAATGTCGGTACACCAGATAAATAAGCGCAACATATTATCAGTTGTATTGTATTTCTTACAATACATATATCTATTTGACTTATGCCTTTATTCCAGCAACTTGCAACATCTGAGGTACAATTTGTTACATTACTTTTGTTTTTTGCAGCACAGGCAGGTGAAGTGACTTCCTCAGGGTCACACAGTGGTGTCAGTACCAGGATTTGAACTGACAAGCTCCGGGTTTGCTGAAATATTACTGAAGAAAGAAAAAAAATGAAAACGGGCAAATGGGGCTATGCATACAAATGTCCATCCATCCATTATCCAACCCGCTATATCCTAAATACAGGAGCCAATCCCTGCCAACACAGGGCACAAGGCAGGAAACAAACCCCGGGCAAGGTGCCAGCCCACCACAGGGCGCACACACCCACACACACCCACACACCACGGACAATTTAGAATCGCCAATGCACCTAACCTGCATGTCTTTGGTCTGTGGGAGGAAACCGGAGTATCCGGAGGAAACCCAGACAGACACGGGGAGAACATTCAAACTCCACGCAGGGAAGCGAACCCGGGTCTCCTAACTGGCACCTTTCACTGCGCCACCATACTGCCCGCATACAAACTTAAAAGGTTTAAATAAAACAGAAATATATACCTTTATTTTTACTTCCTTAACTTGTGGAGGGTGTATCCTGTAGCAAAAGCCCTAACTTTTTTCATGAAAGCCCCTTTCAGTCAATAAGCCTTAAAAACAGGTGTAAAGCTAAACTTGCAGCACCGCTATTCAATTACACTTGCCTAACGCCTCTCCTAAGGGGAGATACTGTGGGATCTGGGCATCTGTCAAAGCACCAATCACAGGCCCGATTAGAAAGCGGGAAGCTGTGATTTGTCGTCTCCTCCCATGTAACAATCACAGCCCGTGTTACAACGCACTATGTATGTATGTGTATATGTATATATGTGTATGGATGTGTGTATATGTATGTGTATATATATGTTGATATGTGTGTATGTATATATATATATATATATATATATATATATATATATATATATGTGGATGTCTATATGTATATATATATATATATATGTATATATGTATATATATGTATATGTAGATATGTGTATATGTAGATATGTATATATATGTATATATGTATATGTATATATATGTTTACATAACCTCTTTAACACACTACTTCTCCGCTGCGAAGCGCGGGTATTTTGCTAGTTTTATATATATATACAGTATATATATATATATATATATATACATATATATATATATATATATATATACACACAGTATATATATATATATATATATATATATATATATATATATATATAGTTCTTGCTCAGCGGTATACATAGGACAAACTTCAAAAAGAATCGCAACACGTATACAGGAACATCGCAACGCCGTCAGAAGAAAGGACTCTCTTTCATTGATCTACATGCATACTAAATCAACAGGACATACATTTAACTGGGATAATGTACAAGTAAAATTTCTAAAAGTGCCAGAGAGCTGGCCGAATCTTGGCTATCAAATGAGAACGCCATCAACAGACACTTGGACATAAATCCAGCATATGCAAACTTAAGAAGAACATGTTCATAATAAATAAACTGTACACCCAATAACCCCCCCCCCCCCCCCCCCCCCCCCCCCCCCCCCCCCATCACACTGACTTAGCCACCCCCCCCCCACCCCCTCCACGTAATGTTTTGCTATATATTGCCTTTGATTCTTGTAAGTCTAAGCATTATCCTCTGATGAAGACCCCTGGCAGGGGTTGAAAGCTCAGGAATAAAAACTACTTTATGATACATGATTCATTTTTTCTCCCTTTGTGGATCTCCAGCTGCAAGTATGCAAAATATTTATATATATATAATGAAAACCTGACTGACTGACTCACTCGGTCACTCACCCATCAACACATACACTTTTTCCCACTTAATTAAAGAGCCAGATTTTTGACAGAACTGTACATCTTGGGCAGCAGGCACCCACAAAAAAAGAACATTTTGACATATAAAAATTAAGGGATAAAAAACCTCCCTACCATTGAAAGACTAAATAACCCAAAGTCTCAAAAAGCTTTGACTGATTTGATTGAATTTTGCCGATGTTATAGTGAAAAGAAAATCAGCCAACAAGTTTTATAATTTGTTGATATTTATTAATATTATGTTAATTTTCATGCTCTGCACAGTGCTGAGAGGGGGCTTTATGCAAATGAATGACATAGCAAAAAAGATTGACAGCAGCACTAGCCAATAGGGCAGATGGACCACTGGAGAAGAAGCGGTATCCTGGACCCTGACTTTATCACCTTTGGCCATGAACAAGCATGTTACCTTTCTGTGGCAATGGTTAACAGCAATGAGGCATTAAAAATTCATTTTTACCTAAACAGATATTCAAATGCAATTGGAAGAGTGCTTTAGGAAGCTAACTATATCCTCGTTAGTTTTGAAATAGTTATACTACCATTTCTGCTGATGACAGAGGAAATCTCTACTTGACCATTGTGTGAGGCATGGATTTTTTAATGGATCTAAAACTACTCCAGCATTCTTAAAACACTAATACTTTTAGTCAAGCCTGTTGATTTAGCAACCACATGTACTGGATCTGAGAAAGCCATTTACTTTAGATAATAGTTTTATCAGAAGAGTCCCCTTTCAGAGTAGTCATTACTAAAGTTTTTCCCCCATTTCTATCTGAAGAATAAGCTAAAAGTTTAGGCAATTGTGTATTAAACATTATCACTAGGATTTATAAGTTACAAATGAACAATATGTTATTTTCACTGTGGTCCTTGTTTTCGCTAATGTCTAAAAGGACAAAGAATGAAAATACTATGAATAGTTTATAGCTAAATGCTCAAAATGCATCTCTGCCACATAGGTTCAGTGTAAGACCTTAGGCTTCACTGATAATTTGCAGACCAATCTGATTATAAAATGATTTCAGGACTTAATGCAAGGATTTTCAAGAGCAGTTAAGATAAATGTGTCCCCATAAAAAGGGGAAGAAAAAATTAATTTGGGGGCTGGGCAATGAAAAGATCATTTGTCATTGCTGTGTCGATGTGTACAAGAAAATGACTAGAGCACTGTGATAAATTGTAAGACCCCATCAACTGTAGACTATAGTCTGCCCCTTTCTTTAGCAAATCTCCTCCTCTTAATGCTTCAGTTCTTTTCAAATGAAGGTTAGTGGCAATATTAACCAACCAGAGTAGATGCGTTAGACCTATGAAGTGGGGGTGGGACATGAATTTGTAAGGACTAATTTGTCTAATGTGCACGAACAAAGGAAAGCAGACCTGCACTTCTGCATTAATACAACATCAATCAACAACTAACTGTCCTAGATGATCTAATGGGAATATTCCTTGCTTAAGCCAATAGTCTTAACAGGCAGCTGTGCATAATAACCTAGATAGAGCTACAGTACATTTCTGCATAAAAACTTCTAAATAAAGATGCCAAAAATAAAAGAAAAAAATAACATAAAATGGCATTAGTTTAAGACAGATGAATCTGCATTCATTAGCTAAACAAAAAAAGAAAAATGTGTGATTATTATAAACACCAGTCACGTTAAGAGCTCTGTTCTACTGAAAGTTTTAAAGGCTAAAGAAATTCATTAAACAGATTTGTAGTGGGGGATTACTAATCCCTTTATACTGAAATCTAATTGAATGTGCATGCATTTCATTTTTTACATACAAATGTGATTTGTTCTGCTTCCTATCACTCAAAGATAGCTGAATAAGAACATACATTAGCAGTCGGAAAACTTTTTTTTATTGCAAAACATTAGCTAAATTAACACACATACTTTCCAAAATTAAAATATTTGATTACCACCGCTAATTTCAAACTAAGATTATTATTTTATTACTAAAATTATTGAGGTAAGTTTATTTACCATTAATGCAATTATCATTGCTGTACAGAAGAAAATGCTCTTTATTTTCATATACAATATTTACAATATTTACAATGTATATCCATAATTATGGCGGTGCAAAGGGTAGTGCTATAGTGAACTAAGTTCAGATCCTTCTCGTGGACAATGTCCATGTGGAGTTTGCATGTTCTCCCTGTGTCTGTCTAGAATTTCACTCAGGTTTTCTTCCCAAAGGCATGCATGTTAAGTTAACTGGTGATTTTAAATTAACTGTGTGGGGGTATTTGTGAGTGGGCCTGGTAATGGACCTGCATCCCTACCAGGACAATACCCTTGCGCCCAGTGCTACCAGTAAAGGATCTGGCATCCTAAACTCTGAATGGGGTTAGATAATGTTATGTTGGATTATTTTATTCCCATATTTGTGTGAACATAAATGTACTCAACCACTTATTAAGTAAATTAAACAAGTCATAAAAACAAATAACTAGAAGTATGAAATCATAAACCTCAGCTGTATCTTGATATCTTGTCCAAAAATCAGGGGTCAATTGATAAAACAAAATCATGGGTATAAGTAGACAAAATAAGGTCCCTTCACTGAATTGCTGAACTTACTCTCTATGACAGATGTATGAGGTTGAGAAAATGGGAGAAACTCAGAACAGACTGAGCTTCCCTCTACAAGGTAAACTCAGATGAGGAGGATGAATACCAGATAGATCCACTTAAACTGAGATCTGAAGGCAGACCTGCAATCACTGGAATTTCTTTTCTGGCCTAGAAGCAAATAGGACTTCCCTAGGACCTGGAGAGTGTTGCTAAGAACAGGATAACAAATTCACCATGTTAACAATGTGATCCTTACCTGAACTACTGCATGGAACAGTAGCAAGGTGTCAGCAGCCTCTCTCAAACCTTATTTTCCAGCACCACCTGACAAACACTACCAGGATAATAAGAGAATATACAACAATATGTCTATCAAACAAGAAATCCTTTGTGAATTATCCATCCATCCATTATCCAACCTGCTATATCATAACTACAGGGTCACAGGGGTCTGCTGGAGCCAATCCCAGCCAACACAAGGCGCAAGGCAGGAAACAAACTCCGGGCAGGGCGCACGCACACACATACACACACACACACACACACCAGGGACAATATAGAATTGCCAATGCACCTAACCTGCATGTCTTTGGACTGTTGGAGAAAACCAGAGTACCCGGAGGAAACCCACGCAAACATGGAGAGAACATGCAAACTCCACGCAGGGAGGACCTGGGAAGCGAACCCGGGTCTCCTAACTGCGAGGCAGCAGCGCTACCCACTGCACTAACGTGCAGCCCCCTTTGTGAAATAACACAAATAAAATATACCTGCCACTACACCTATAGAAAATTAGCAATGGCTGCAGATAAAGGTTCATTTGACTAACAGCACATGTTACGTGCCTTATCACCCAAAATGAAATAAATTGCATTAGTTAACGTTTTAATTTCTTAAAAGCAGGTTAAACAGGCCACAAAAAAATTTCTACTTTACAGTAAATTGACACTGATTCCTGATAAGAAGATCTAACATGAAAAAGCCTGCACTTAGTTCAGCAAGGGTGATCACAGTTTGGGGTTGGCCTTGAAGTATTACAATATTAGAAAACAATCTGACATCTCTTTCGAGGTAGCTGTTGACAAAGATTGACATAATGAGTACAAAATGGGTATTGAAAGCAAGGAGCAAAGGCTAAATATTGAGGAAAAAAAATGGTACGGTTTGGATTTATCAACTAATTAGCAGGAAAGACCAGGATATAAATTGACTCCTGCACATTTCTATAATAATTTCTTACATCATGTCATCAGATACCAGCTTCAGCTTTTATTTAAATAAATATTCTGCAAAAATTATAATGTTGATTATTTGGATTCTACACTGTGAGGTGAAGCACCCAAAAACAGATAACCAACATGGAATCCTTCTTTTAAATCTAAGTGATCTGACATGTAATTGAAATTGACAAAGGAGAAGAATATGAAATCAATGAGTTCTCCCTTGGAGATAAACGCCCTTGTATTATAAAATCAAGAAGTGGGGTACCCTTGGAGATTGGCGCACTCGTGATCGCATATGAAATCGAAGAGTCACCCCTTAGAAATCAACACCCTTGAAATCACATATGAAATTGACAAGCTGTGTGCCCTTGCAGATGGGCACCCTTGCAATTGTATATGAAACAACTTTTTGCTGCCCCTTTGGGCAAGATGGACTATGCCTAGAGCCAGCCCTGCATGAGAGCTGTATCACCATACAACTGCTTTACTGAAAAATATTGTAGTTTTACAAAATAAAACTGATCAAAAGATCCTGATAAATAATATCACAGGAAAACCTTTCATTGCTAACAATGCTAAGGCATAACACTTAAGTCTTCCTAAGTAACTCACGACGGACATTTGCATGATATGTCTTATGTGTAAAACTGCATAATTGGGACTCAACGTGTACTCACACACACAGTACATTCTTAATACACAAATAGTCTCTTAAATATTTTGTTTAGAAGTCCTTTCTATTCATTAATACTGACAGAACCATTGTAACATAGTAGTGAGACTTTAAGCATCCACTAAATTCTAGTGCAATTTTGCTGCTGGCATGCTGCTATTACGGTCAACTATGCTTTGTGGAATAGATGAAAACACTCTCTTTCTTGAAAGACTACAGTAGCTTACAGTCCACAAAGTAGATTTAGGAAACATGAGGAAACATGGAACAGTAAGCAGCCATATGATAAGCAACCAACATGATGGACATCAATGAAACAGATGTTCTTATGAACTGATTGAGTTACTGAAAGCTAATAAAGTACTCACACACGGAAGTATTCAACAGACTTTACACTCACTAACAAAGATGTCGAAACTATGGTATGCTAATAACCATTGACAGAATTTGTTCCACATGCAAATTCTGTGCGTGTGCACTTCTTCATCCTGTTTTTCAAAAAGACAATGTTTCTGATATCAGATGACAATTTTTTGAATTAAAATAAGATATATTTTTAGTTCAAGGCCCTTATGGTCAATAGACTATTGTTTATAGTTTCTGGCCTCCAGCAATAGCAGCAGTGTTTTCAGTTATCTTGGTAGTACAAGGCTAAAGCCATTAATTAAATAGGCAATGTGAGTGACGGGATGATTGGCACTGTATTCTGGTTGATGTGGTGATAAGACTCTGGATTCTGGGAGAGGATGCTCCCCATCACTGACCTGCATTATTCCAGCCATCAGTTGTGGCAGTGGATTGATCTCCAGATAAGTAAATTGACTATGTTGTGGGTTTTAAACAGTAAAATACTCCACAACAGGAAAGAAAGAACCAAGGTGTCCCTATTTATAGGGGCATAAATCAATAAGTCTTTTCTTATTTTAAAAGGTCTTTCACTTCTGAAGAAGCAATATCTATCATTTACACCTGAGGCAAGCCCTTAACCAAGGTCAGCACTGTCATCTGCACATATTGGGTCACACATATAAAAGGATGTTTAACTGCAAACCAAAGTACTGGTTAAGGCAAAACCATAAATAGTTTTTAAATATTAACTTATAGGTGCACACACATGTGCATAACAGGCACATTTAATTTAATTATGTCTAAAATTACCAAAGTTGCCAAGAGTAGGGATTTTTAACTCTGCATTCAAGAGAAGAACCCAACATTTCTGCAACCCAAAATTTTAAGAATGATATAAAGATCAAAACAACAGCTTCTGTGCAAAGGAAGAGAAATCAAAATGTAACAGATAAAGTTAAATAGCATATAAGATTGGCTGAATGAATGGTAAAAGTCTAAAAAAGTATTTACAAATTACAGAAAACAATTTTTACTTTTATTTTCAATCAACACTTTTTATATACAGTACTTTACACAGCACTTGTCCAATATATATCAGCACTGCATATTAAATGTTTATTTTAGGTGCAATATGATCAAACCAGTCATTTTTTTAAATACTCAAGATAATCTGTTTCATATTTAATAGTCATTATTATTTTAACTTTACTCTGTACACCTCAGACTATCAATATAAGACCAGGTCATGTCATCTGCAGAAATTCTCAGATGATTCTACACTTAAGGGTTATATCAATAAGAGGGAAGATAGAAGTCAGGTAGAGAATTTTGTTTCATTATGCAGAACTTAACATCAGCAAAACCAAGGAACTGGTTGTTGACTTTCTCCACACCAAAGAACCTCTATGCCTATCCACCATTCCTGGAGTGGTGTTGCTCTCCTACAAACACTTGGGGGTCCACTTCAATGACAGGTTGGACTGATCCCAGAAAACAGAAGAACTATATAAGAAAGGGCAGGAGGAAAATCTTTGGAGACTGTTCTTTTATTGTGAGTAGTGACATTCCTCATATCTTCTACAAGTCTATAATGGTTGGTGTGATTTTCTACGCTGTGGTGTGCTGGGCCAGTAACATCAATTCAAGAGAGGCCCCATCTAATTAAATCTAAGTAAAGGGCAGGTTCAGTTATAGGATGCACTCTGAAACCCCTGTAGGCAGTAGCAAAGCAGAGACCTAAAACAAAACTGAGTGACACTATGAACAATGCTGCACATCCAGTCCCTGACACTTTAACACTGAGTACCTTCTGCCAAATAAATCACTCAGCAAAAACGTTTAAAGAAATTCAACTGGGGCTTCTTTATACCAACAGCAATAGGCCTGTATGATGCATTACTATAATTTTCTTCCTTTAAAGTCTTTCTGGTGCGTTTAGACAATAGATAGATAGATTAAAATTAAATTAAATTGTTGCCCATTTAGCCTCACACAAGGCTTTTTAAACTCAGGAATCCATCCAACTATCCATTTTCTGCCACTTATCCAAGTCTGGGTCGTGGGTTCAACAGTCTAAGCAAAGATGCTCAGACAGTTCTTCTCCCCGCCACCTCTTCCATCTCCTACGGTGGGATACTAAGGCATTTCCAGGCCAGCCAAGATAAAATCTTCCCAGAATGTCCTGGGTCTGCTGTAAGACCTCCTTCCAGTTGAACATGCACGAAACACCTCCCCAGGGAGGCATTTGAGAGGCTTCCTAATCAGATGCCCAAACCACCTCAACTGGCTCCTCTGTATGCAGAAGAGAAGGTGGAGGGGGAGGAGGAGGATCATAACTCAAGGATGTTACAGTATTGCAGAGTTCAGTGTCCGACCATCTTAACATTTAAGAGAGGACTCTAGATGCAACCAATTGGGGTTTGTTCCTTCATTCAAGTAGCAAACAAAAGAGCACTGCCAAGGTGTGCTTTAGTGTAGAGAGCCTATACCTCTTGTCCAGCATATTTCCAACATGTACTACTACTACTGTATTACTAGTAATTCTACTAGTACTACTACTATATGCAAGTGGAATGTATAGAAAAACAGACAGAGCATAGAGTAATTAAACATGCATTTTATTTGGCTTATGACAAGAGTATCTATTAAAAGCAGTAACTTTTATTTAAACAATGGCATTTTAAGTGTGGTGCAGCCATTGTTCATATATACAAATCTGCATTTTAATTATATATCATTTTTAACTAAAATCCTCTGGTAGTATTTTTGTCTTTATAGCATAGGCCTATTTGGTACTTAATCAATGGAAACATTTATGTCTAAAGTCCATAGATAACCTATAATAAACAAAACTAATATTTCATGCAATACATTTTAGTTCTATGTGCCAAAGCCTATGTGATTAATACAATTTTAATCAGAGTAAAGTAGCGGAATGCAGGAGTAAGGCTTGACATAAATATATGACAAAAGTGGCAAACCTTGAAAAACTACAATGTTCACCTACACGTTCCCCTAATGTGCTCTGGCATTCCAAAGTAAGGTCCAAGCCCCCTAAAGTGACTGTTTTGGCTGTTTCCAGTCAAATATACAAATGATATCTTAAAATCTACACTTCTCTCAGCAGAGCTAAAAGTGTAGTCAGATATCCAGATGTAACACACTCTTCTTTGATTATGTATGTGTGTCTCTCTCTGGACAATGAAGTGCCTTACAATCATGTTTATTTTAAAAACACCACAGATCTAAATGTATTATTCTTTGTAGAAGAAAAGAAAGTGGTGATAGACTATGAGACATGGATACAACTTAAATATTTTAACAATAAGGCACAATAAACCTGTTACAGAAAGTGTCAGACACAATATTTCCAAAGGCTGGTCTGCTGGAATATGCATCTCTAATTAAAAAACCTTAAAGATCCTTCAGATATCTAGAAAAATAACACCCTCATTACAAAACTGTCTGTTATACCTCAATCTATGATTAGTTTCAATTAATTTTCACAAGATAAGAATGCTCCTTTTTCATGCAAATAATGTACTGTGTTTTTAATAAACTAAGTTATACTCTACCATTGCAGGAAGAGTCTTTGTTTAGGAAAGATCACAGGTAAAAAGATAAAATGCACAAAAGGCCACTATCTCACAACGCAAAAAAAAGCTAAAGCAATTTAATAAAATAAAAAATCCATATGAAAATGAAAAATGGATTAATATTGTACACATGTATGGGGTATAAATATTCATTTGAATATTTATTGTGGTGGACATTAAAGAGTTATCCAAATGCTAAAACAATGCAACAATGATCTGAACACAATTAATATAAGATAGGGAATTTAATTAATTAAATTAATTTTAGAGATGTTGAATACCCCAGTAAGTGCATGTACAACATCCATTAGATATGTTTGCTAAACTTTGCGTTAACAGCCGTTTGGTGTATTCTGTTTTTCTAAAAAACACTTTAGTTCTGTATCTGCTTAAGTTTCTCAAATATTATAACTATTTAATGTCTTATTACTGTAATTTTCCTGACTACATGATTTGTTGCCTCTAACATTTCCCCGTATATTCATATATGTGAAGAGCCATAGTTAGTAATCACAATCATTTGTGGCTGTTGGGTTCTAACAATTTGTCCAAAACCACTTTTTCACTAAAGGCTCAGAAGCATGCTTAAAAAAAGAAAGATTTATTTTCTCATTACATTTAAATAAAATATCAGAAGGCTCAGGAAACATTTATTAAACTGCTGTTTTAAGTGCTGCTTTGATTTCCTGTTTTGTAGCAGCTTTCTTTTAATTGTACCGCAGAGCTCATATCATCCGTGGCTGTTAAACTAATGTAGAAAAGTGTTATTTAAAATAGTTTTTTTTTTTCTTTAAACAGCTGACCACCTCTTTAACACTGCTAAATGAACCCTTACAATAAAAGGCATCAAAGTAAAAATTGAACTGATGGGAATATAAGATGGAAATTAGGACTTTTACAGTCCCAAAGAGCAAATAAAACTCCACCTGTTTTCTCTGCATTTTACACACCAAGGAGCATCACCAGGGTGTAAAAAATACTGTGCAGTAATGGAGCTAGAGAAATAAACACAATGATATTCCCAAAAAGCTATTAGTTAGTTTGGGGGGGATGGTTGCAAACAAAATTCTCACCCAAAAGTGGGTTGTACCTTAAAAAAAGTTTAGGAACCATTGCAGTAACATTTGTACTCCAGGGTAACTTAAGTGCTCTTAGAAGCAGTAACGTTAGATATTGTGCAATTATGTTACTCTTGATGTGATTTCTGAAATTGTGAAACGTGAAATTCTCTTGAAATCACCTTAATAAAGAGAAGACCTAACATGCCCTACTAGTTGGACACATATTACAAGACCACTGTGTAGTATTTACATTTCTTTTTAACAACAGATAAGTCTGTGTTTTCATTTTTTTCTACTTTGTTGCTCCTACTTGTTCTTCCCAGTTATAGGTCAAGAGTCTGTTGTGAACAGTAAACACAATTTTCTGAAGAGGAAATGTCTGAAGGTCCATGAAAATGAGCTTGAATGAGCTACTGTACAAGCCAAAGGGATTCACAAATGTGAAAAGATTAATTTAAAGAGTCACATGATAACAAAAGCAGCTTTGTACCCTCTGCCTCTCTTTTCTTCTTACACACATCATTGGAAAATGAGTCTCTGTGTAAGCCCTTTTCTGTTAACACTAATGACTAATGAAATAGTCCAGTCCAGTCCAGTCCAGGTTTAATGTTACATTACATTGATTATGGTCATGAATTTGTATTATGAAGCGGTGTCTCTCTTATGCTTCATAAAGGGATACATCTAAAACAATTCCAATATTTACAAGATCTAAATTATTTCTAGACACAGCAGAAAACACTTCTTAAAGTATATACTGTATATTTATTTACACAGATACAGGTCACTCAGAATTCATCTTGAACGATGCATATTAGTTCATCCTTGACAAACATATGGGTATTTATAAGTATGCTCAGCCACACACCAAAATGAACTTGCTTACCCCCCGGTGTGCAGTTACAGCTTCCAGAGCCTCAGGTCACATGTAGCTGAGCAGCAGAAATCATGTAATTGCCGATGAACAAGCAGATTTATCTGTTGTCACTCCCCAGTGAATTTTACTGTAGCCTTAAGGTACATTTAATGAACTAAGATGTCCGTTATTGGTATTGAGGATAAAATTCATAAAACATAGCTTTAAAAGTGAAAAAATATCCAAACAGCAGGTTTATTACAATTGTGTTTTTACTACAGTAACACCCAATCTCTCTACTGCAATTAATATGCAAATTATTGCTAAAGTTATCACATCAATTTTACTTTATAGTTCTTAAAGTTACATTCTTGTTTGGTTGAAGAGCTAAAGGCACATTGCTTTTCATAAAAAAAGAAAACCCTGACTATGGTTCGAAATGAGGGCTGTAATTCTGCTGAAAAGATGCTCTGAATTGTTTTCTTGATTGAAATGGCCTTTTCGATCAAACCTACCCTGCTCCCATTATATGACATATGCATCTACAATGTGCTATACATTGTGCCTCTTCCCAGATGAGTCCCTCAGGCCTTACTAAAATTGTCTGCAGAGGAAGGAAGGTATCCCTCCTGAGGACCTTATTTAGAAATCAATCAGGTTATAGGTTAGTTTATAGGACTGTTTATTACCTTGTAAAATACACTTTGTGCTGAGTACAGACTTGCATTAAACTGGTCTGAAGTGTTGACACAAACATTTTAAAAAACAACACTAGTAATCTGAGTTACCTCAATTATAATAAAAAGAACATATCAACAAAAATAGTTTATGAAGACTATCAGCTATAAAGAATATAACATATTATGTACATAGGGTTAGAATATAAAAGGAACCCAATTTTTATGACTTTGGGGGGAGGGGAAATTGATTTGCAGATGGTGTCGGAAACATTGGCTAACTCTTGTGGCAACAATAAATCCAAGGGAGCAGGCACTGTACCTGTAAAATTCATCCAGAGGACTACTGGAAACTCTGAAAATGGAGCCTGCTTCAGTCATAAACTCACAATTGCGGAGTAGTTATAGTATTGTGGGCTGCATTTCCAAAAAAAACTTTTCATTTGATTTTTTAAATAACTAACTCTATTTTCTTCATTAGCAGAAAAATCAAAGAGCAACGAATTTCGATTATTAATAACATTATGTAGAATCTGTTACTAACAGTCTACAAATGCAAAGGAAACTATAAGAACACAATTGTGAATGCCACTGCTACTGTATATTCATTTAAAACAAGCTTATGGAAAGAACAATCTCTTAAACTAGCCTTGTGTCCACATTAAGTTAATATATTATACTGCTAAAATTACAGTATTAATAAATATAAGAACTTAATAAACACACCAAAATTAATTAACCCTTATAATTTTTTTAAAGACATCAAAGTAAGATACAACTTTTAGCATAATCGTAGTATTACAAAAAAAGCTTCTTATTGTCACACTGAATAATACTGTCTTAAAAATGTATGCAATTCATAGAAATGTCATTTGAGCATTAGTGAAATAACTGAGGGAGAAAACCCAATACCTTACAAACTAATATACAAACACTAAATGCCCACCAAAGCAGATAACTGTTTCATTTCTCCTGCATCATTTTGTTAATAAAAGCAACACGTGCCAAGTCATTTTGTGTGTGGCATTTACAGGTTTTACAACATGTTTGTGTGGATTTCCAGGACCAAACACATACAGATTAGGTTAACAGATGTAAATTGAGCACATACTGGCATGTATGTTTCAACTCTGTAATGTACTGGCACCCTACCAAAGGCTGTTGCCTGATCTGAACCAATGACTACCTGGGTAGACTGTTTCCCACACCACCTTAAACTGAATTAAGTATGTTTGAGAACATTATACTATAGCACACACTAGTGAACAAAAACATTCTGTAAAACAATTCCCTAAAGTATTACTTAGACGGGGAGCTCAACACTGATTAATGACATCAAGTATTTATAAAGCAACAAAATATTATAAAGATTGGGAAAAATAATCAAACTACCTAAAAGTGACTGAATCATTGCAAATATGGGTTTTCTGCCTTTCTTCAGTGCAGATTCTGTAAGCCATTTTAATGATACATTAAGCACAGACTGGCCCCTTTATAAAAATGTTCCGAAATTATAATATCCCCACGTTCTGCTGGATGATGGTAATAACTGAAATCAAACTTTAGAGTCTGCAAATGTCTATAGCACATCATCTGTTTTTCCCCACTTTATTTGGTGTGATACATGTCCACCTTAGCCCAGATATGTGTAAATGCAGGCATATTTTGCAGTTCCTTTTATTCTTTGAAAGTGGTGTATTAAAAAAGTTGACATTGATTTGACAACTGTTTTATACACATCTGGATTTTTTCATTTATTTATAGGAATTTATGAAACGGTTTTAGTACAATTTGACTTAAGAGACCAGTATTTTAATTATAATAATAATAATAATTCATTACATTTATACAGTGCTTTTGTCAGTACTGAAAGCGCTATCCACACAAGGAGGAACCGGAAAGAGAACCCACAATCTTCCACAGCCTCCTTACTGCAAAGCAGCAACACTACCACTGCGCCACAGTACTTCATGAGAAATACTGCCCTGCTTTACTTGAGTTGCAGTCACCCCACCCATTACTTCAGAAATGTCCAAGGACCTTGTGTAGTAATTTGGAATCGAGTGTCGCTTATTTTCAAACATAATTTTTTTTGTTGATCTGCTAAAGTTTCATATTGTGTCATTTTCCACAGAATTACTACCTCTAAACATTATCTTTTTTTCTATAATGTCACAAAATTTCAGTTAAATCAGTCAAAGTGATTTTGAGATTTTGGGGTATTTTGTTTTTCAATTGTTGGGGGGAGTTTACCCTAACCTAAAGTCCTACATGTACCACCCTGCTAAATTTCAGCTTTTTAACTCAACTGGAAATAGTGTATTTGTTTATGAGTGAACGAGTTAATGAGTGAGTAAATCAGTCAATTTTGCATTATGTACTTATAGATTTATGAACTAATTTACATCTGAAACAGATTCATTAGGAGAGCATTAAATTAAAACCAGTAAGACCAGTGATACAATATTCCAGACAGCTGCCTCATAGCTTTTGGAGGATATATCCAAATCATCACAACATATGTGCTTTTCCTTATGTCCATGTAGGTTTTCATCTACATATTGGCATTTTAAACTAACATTCCAAAGACATGTACTGTAGATGAGGATAACTGGTGACATTAAATATACCTAATTTGTGTAGCTATGCCCTATATTGTGCCATATCCAGGTTATTGCTGCCTTGCATCCTATACTTCCAGGACAGACTACAGCCTGAACAGGATTAATGAGATTTAAAAATAAATGGCCGAATGGATACAAATTAAAAGAACAGAACTAAATCCTAATATTTGAATTCCAGGTGACTCAAATGTTTATTGCCAGGAACAGATTTCACATAAAATAATTTTGTACAATAGGGTCTATATGAGGAAGTGACATTCAGACATGGATTTAAAAGTCAAGAGCTCAGTGATAGGGCCTTAAAATTTAGACATTAACTTCCCTTGGAGAGAACCTTGAAAGAGACTAATCAATTATCTCTTCAACTAATCCTGAAATGCTGTCACCCTTTCACATACCATTATGTTAGACTGTGTTTGAGATGAGTTAGTCAGAAGTGTACTTATAAACTAGAATATCAGACACGTCTCTGAGAAAACAAGGTCTTTTCTTAAATGCATTACATCTGGTTCTGGCATCACTCCTTTAAGTAGATTTCAGCAGAGGAGCACAGGTCACAACATGTGGGAATTTATTTCACAATGCTGGTTGTGTTTTGACAACTGGACAGACAACTGATCTACAGTGAAGCAGCTGCCAAGCCATCCAGCTACATTACAGCTTACTTATTTGCAAGAATAGCTGACCAGAAGGCAAGCCTCTCAAGTGGGGCAGCTGTACATTAGATATGTTTGTTTCAGACTTGAACACTTCAAAGACACAAAGCATGTTCATATGTCATATTCACAGCATAGGATGAACAACTGCCAAATGTAAGCTTTCCAAGACTCTGAAAAACTTACTTTGGCGGTCAATTTTATTATTCATCTATCAATTTATATTTTGTCTGAATCTGCTTCAAACCTCATTAAACATTACCTTGTATACAAATTTGTCCAAATGTTAAAATATTTGAAAAACCACACAGCCTAAAAAGTTGTACAAATGGCAGTTAACTAAAAGTATATTTTTATAATGGTACAAAGAAAATCAAGTCAGTGCTAAGATGTTCTTTACTACAAATAAGTTCCCAACTGCCTCATTATGACCTGGACCTTTGAATTGGGTCCAGAAATCAGGCCCCAAGAGACACAGAAAGGCTGTAATACTATTTTTAGTAGGGAGCTGTGTTAAAAGCTAGACTATACCTTGATTCTCAGTGGCCTAGCAGACTCTCAGTTAGACAACAAAAAGACTTTCTAGAAAAACAAACCAGGCAGCAAGTCTTTGTAATTTTCTGCACCACTTGGCTATGTGAAAACTTTGAAGTGGGAATATCCACTCTTGCCTGTACTTTCTAATTCTGAGCTCTGACTTAAACTCCAGCTGTGCTTTTCTATTCATTATACATTTCCTGAAGGTGCTGGTGATCCTGGGTCACCTTGTGCAGAGATTATGAAGCCTTGAAAAAATGTACCATTCTTTAATGTTTTTAAAAGTTATATAGTAAGCATGGCAAAAACACAGTTAAAGATAATTATCCTCCCTGATTTTTGTGTTATAAAAACTCAGCTATCAGTTTTGACACAAACAGCATAATTTAAGAAACTTGTAACACATGGAACATTAATCAGTAGTTGTTTCATCTCTGTTTTCCTGATAACAGACTAGCATTAATCGCTGCATAAATTCAATCTGAAGGAAGTGTGATACAATGCAAAAACAGCACAATCAAGAGCAATATTAATGATAATGAAACACAACTTTAAAATATAAAAGTGGAATAAGCATTAAATTTAAAAATAATGTAACAATTATGAACATGTGAATTTTTAAAATAATTGGAAAGATAAGGAATATCATATTTTGTTTGATATAACACAAGAATAAAGATGTGCACAGCATGGGTGCACAGTTACACTTATTTATTAATATAAAATGGCATATGTTCCCAAATTCAAATTCAGACTGTGTGGATGATTTCTGCAAATGGTGTGCAGAGATGATTTTATTTTGTTTTATCCCTTGGCATGAGCAGAACAACAATGAGATACTACAAGAAGACCAAGACATACCAGTACCTCCATGAAAGAAGATTAGATTGAGACTTCCTTCTTTAAATGTAGTATGGACTTGTTTCTGAAGATAGGGAAGGCCGTATAGGCATGACACTAGAATTTTGTAAAGGCAAAACTTTTTTTTTTTTTTTTAAGTTTTGTTTTTAACAAAATCTATCTGTATAATATAGTATACGCATGTGGGCATGGTAGTTGCAAGTATAATGAATAAAACTTGGGGTGGATTCCCCAAACCTTTTTCTCTCTTCTGTCTTTTCATTACAATACGTGTGTGTGTGTGTTTTTTTTTTTTTGCTAGTTTGTGGCCCTTTGTTGGTTGCATCATCAATACAGGAAAGATGTCAACAGAGAGACAACTAACTCTGGAGCTCCGCCACCACTTCTACCTCTACTTCTATGCCGAGTGTATCATTCTATGGCTGGCAGCACTGACACAAGTCTATGATAAACAAATGGTGTATGGCCTATGTGGCCTGCAGTGGTTAATTTTAGCAATTTCTAGAACATCACTATCATTTTCCCATGAACCTTGGGCATAAGTATGAATGGCCTCAACTCGATCGGTCATATATTGGTGCATGACTGTAAACAGTATATATATTAAACAAAGTACAGTATCTTAAAAGGGACAAAGCGACAACTCAGTCACAAACTTTTGGGTTTTTTTATTTGATGAATTCAAGAAATAAATAAAATATAACTATCATCAAGGTGCATAAAAAGATACGCAAAGCTCTGAAATGTGTGAACTTTAATTCTTCTGCACTATTGTGACCAAAATATTTTATTTGTACCATAAAATTTTGAATTTGTTCTATCTTATACACAAAAGATCATAAACAAACATTTGCTGAAAAGTGGCCAATATTAAACCATTGGCAGATTATTACATTAACAACAGACTCAGCAAATCTGTTTGAAAGATATACTGTTATTATTCTTTGAAAATGAGACTACAAGCACTGCTGTTCAGCATTCAGCAAAGGAATCAATGTGAAAGCTATTTCCATTTCCAACCATTTCTCAAGGTTGGTCATCCTAACCAACTGTAACAAAGCCACTTAAAACAATTCTTTTTTGTCAGCCTTAATATATAAATCATGTTTTAAGTAGTTAGAATGAGGATACAAAGAGAAGCATCTACACAAATATATCAATATTAAACCAGACAGGAAGGACTTTTTCTTCTTTCTTGCTCACGTCAGAACCATGGTCAGTGCTATCCATTTCCCAGCAGATTATTTACTTTCAGTAGACAAATGATCAGAATGCAATTGTACCAAGCCCATTTTTGCTTTGAATGTTTCTGTCTCTATATTTGTATGTTTGGATCAACAGGATGGCACAATGGTTAATGATGCTGCCTCACAAATCCAGGGGCAAAGGATTAGTTTTGAGTACATACATGGCAAAGGTAAAACTTGCATGTTCTCAGAGTATTCCTTTTACACTCCCTTCCAAAGGACATGCAGTTTAGGTAAATTAGTGAGTATACGTGGTGTGTATCTGTGAGTGCAGGCATGTGCATTAATGAAAATATGTGATTGTCCAGGGTTATGCTTCACCTCTATATAACCCCGTATTGGAGAAAGTGGGTTAAAAAATATTTGATCAAGTATCTCTAGGGTTTAAAATGCATAGCCCAGCATAAAGGCCTATTAAATGAGAAAGCTAAAGTCAATGTATGATACTTATTTGTATCCTGCGCAATAAAAAGAAAAATACAATATAAACGATGCAATCATAAGAACCTTAAGGGAATAATACTACATTTTGCCTCCTTTAATTTATTAGCTATGTATGCAACAATATTATTACTACTGCCCTATATACAATAACTGCTGAAACAGCAATGTTTCATGCCAACGCAAAAACAAATTTGTGATATTTCTATGCATTTTCTGTAAGGAAAAGGGGATAGGCCAGAACTGGGGAATGCAGCATTAGGACGGTTAGATAAAAATACTGGTCTGTTGTTTATATTAAAAAGCAGTGTTCAGCAACCTTGTTCACTGAACAACACCAAGCTTGGATTTACTGTTATTATTTATTTTTTAATCTGAAGCCAATGTCTACCTTTCATTTATACTTTTTCTTCCCCAACCATACTTTTAAGAATAGGTTCTAACTTAAAGTTCTCTGCATTTGTTTTGAACCAACAAATAACAAGCACAAACGCAAATCACAAAACAAACCACAGAGGAGAATGTCATTTAGAATGAAGTGTAACTGTGTGAGTTTATTAGATAGACAACTACTTACATATTTACAGTAAGCTGGATAAGAGCAAGATCTGTACTAGAATGCCTGGAAAGACTACTTCAGTATTATACTGTATATAAAAACTATATAGTTTCGTAACTTAAAACATTAATGAACGGTCATTAATCCCCTGCATCTTGAAATCAGTTACTACATGCGAGTTGATCTCAATATTCATTATTTTATTCTTATTCTAGGGCCTCTGCATTCTGGTTGAGTTCATAAGATGCTAGACTCTGTATAAGGTCGTAAAAATGGCATTAGAAAGAGAAAGAAAGGAAACAGAGGAAAGGTCCAGATGAAGAAAAACTTGTGAAGAGGGATTTGGCTACACAGTGCCCATCCAAAAGCATTTGTATAAAGGTGCCAGGGAGTAGAAGGGGCAGAGATGACATAAAGGTTTAAATATACCAATTTTTTAACAAAGTACCCTTTAACATGCTATTTCCTCTAAATCAGTGCAATAAAATGCACAAATACATTCTCCTTCTTCCTCTTCACTCCACTCCTCCTGGGAAAATGTTGTCCATCTCCTCGCAGCTCCGACTCCCAGACAGAGGCAAGGTAGCTCATCTTATTCTGGTTCCAGGAGTACTTCCAGTACTGAAACATTCCGGCTTACAATGAACCTCCATAGAACAGGGAGGTCTTCTCCCTACAGTACCCTCTGGCATCACTCAAGGGCCCCAAGAGGGCTGCCCTCCCAAGTCCCATGTAGCCCTGCAGGTGTCCAAACTAAGACCATGCGAGAGAACCATTGACACATATCATACTGGGTGATGAACTGTTCCTGGTAGGCAACTTCCCCCTGTCTGTCCATTATCTTTTCTCTTCAACTGTGAACAGGAACACAAACCACCCCAGACATTAAGTGCATCCATCCATCCTGTACAACCATATTAACATCCCTGCTGGGAAAGAAACCACTCTCCTTCTCAGTTGGGATGCCAGTCCATCCGTTATGTCTTTCACAACATATACAGTGTCTATAAAAAGTATTCCCCACCTTGGAAGTTTTCGTATTTTATTGATGTACAACTTTGAATCACAGTGGATTTACTTTCTTTTTTGACATTGATCAACAAACTATTTAATTTAAAAGTGAAAACAGGTCTCTACAAAATGGTTTAAATTAATTACACATGTAAAACACAAAAAAATGGATTACATAAGTATTCACCCCCTTCAACTCAGTACTTTGGATGCACCTTTGGCAGCTATTACAGCCTTCAGTCTGTGCGCACAGGACTCTCTCTCCCTCTCTCTGTGATATACCTAAATCATCACTGGTGAAGCCAATTGGAAAGTCTGTCTTGTGGCAAGTCAGTATCATTGACTATCCTACACAATGAAGCAACTCTGTGAAAAGGCAATTTAAATGGCAAGTCAGGGGATGTATATAAAAAACAGCCACTGAAAATCTCTTGGAGTCAAGTTAAATCAATCGTTAAGAAATTGAACAAGAATGGCACAACTGTAAATCTGCCTAAAGCAGGCCGTCCAAAAAACTGAGTGATTGTGCAAGAGCATGACTAGTGAGGGAGGCCACCAAGAAACCTAGGATAACTCTGAAGAAGTTACAAGCTACAGTGTCTGAGATTGAAGAGACAGGGTAATACAACAACTGTTGTCCTGGTACAGTCACAGCTTTATTGGAAAGTGGCAAAGAGAAAAAAAACCCCACAAATAATAACAATTTCTGAGGCAGACCTTCATGGCTTATGAATGTAGAAGGTCATTGTGAATGCAGCAAAATACAAGGAAATCCTGGCAGAAAACCTAATGCAGCCTACAGGAATCCTGTGCCTTGGGAGAAGATTGATTTTTCAGCAAGACGATGACTCCAAGCATAAAGCCAAAGCTACACAGGATATGCTTAAATCACAAAGTTAAAGTTCTTGAGTGGCTGAGTTAAAGTCTAGATCTCAATCCTACTGAGAATTTGTGGCTGGACTTTAAAAAGGCTGGTCACTCACAATCCTCATGCAGCCTGACAGAGCTTGAGCAGTTTTTCAAAGAAGAATGGGGAGAAACTGCAGATGTGGAAAATTAATAGAGATCTGTGCACAAACACTCAAGGATATCATGGCCACCAAAGGTACATCTACTTAATACTGACTTTAAGGGTGGAAAACACATGCTATTAGTTCATTTGTGTTTTATATTTGTAATTAATTTAGTCCACTTTGCAGAGAAATGTTTTCCCTTTTTTGACAGTAAAGAGACTTTTTCTGTTGATCAGTGTCAAAAAAGCCAAATAAAATCCAATGACATTTAGAGTATTATCATAACATGTGGACACTTCCAGGGGTGAATACTTTTTAAAGGCACCGTATATTTTCACTGCTTGATATATTTTACAAAGCAATCTGAATCAATCAAAATTAATACTTTTTGCCTATTATAAATTAATTGCAGAACTGTACTTTTGTGTATGTATGCAATACCTCTTTTGTATATTCTCAGATAAAATGTTTATGTCTATTTTCATTTCAAATTTTCTAAACTGTTTCTGTACCATTCATGATTTTATGAAGGCTTGCAATGACAGCATTTCCAACATCTTCATATCAATCTAGGAGCTTCCTGTCACTAAGTGTGAAAAAACAAAAGATGCACATGACATTTAATAGCAGCTTGATTGATAGTGTGGGTTTTAATCTTCTCAAAGTCCTTTATCCACTAGAGCAGTAAATACAATAATATTCCTTCTAATCAATCTAGATCCTATTGTTTTATTACCTTGTTTTTATGTTTGACTGTCAGATAAGAAATTGTACTGGTCTCCCATGATAAGAAGCCAACATCTTCATAAGACACAAATTTTCACTAATTTGAAATCTAGCAAGGCTGTGAAATATTACTCATCAAAAAACTTGCTGACATGAGGAATACTTTCAATAAAATGTCATGGATTTCTTACTTAGAACAAACTGACAAACACATTTTGCATTTTTGATAGATTTTTTAAAAGTATGAATAAAATAATTTGCATAAATTCCAAATTTTAAAGTTAAACTTTGAGTTTCTATAATACATTAACTTTATACTTTCAAATCCAAGGAAACATATTTATCATCGGTCAAAGCAATAAATATTTAAAATGAAAATGAAGTGATTAAATAAATAAAACAAACTAGAAGGAAAAATAAGTTTGTTAGCTAGGAAATAGAACATTCTGGACCATGTTTCTTCTAGTTAAAGAAAATATCAATCTAAGTTGTGTCCTCTGGGTCACTTGTACATAGTAGAAAACTGCAAACAGAAAGGGAAAATCTACTTCTTTAAAGTCAAATCGTCCAGCAGTCCTAGCAAGCTATACATACACAACAAAACAAGAATGTTTCCACATATTTTAAATTCTCTGGTGATAATGTTAAGCCCTGGACTTTGCAAACCTTATTAATATTACTCCAAAGTATGGCCATCAGATTGAATAATGTGTGGCCACAACTCATTTCACATAACTTGTGAATGTGTGCCTAAAGCACACTAATTTCATAATGTTCATTTGCATGTTTTTTGAAGTTCTGAAAAATGTGGACAAGGCAATTTTTGAATGAGAGTCACCCAATGCTACTCACTTCAAATTACCAATTAATGCACAACAATCCTAAATGCTCACATATACATACCTAGTGAGTTACAGTAATTAAATGTATTTTTAGATGAAACATTTTAATTCTATACTACTGTACTATATACCACTATCGGACAATTTTGGTCCTATATTGCTTAAATGTATGTACATTCAAAAAACGTTTAAACACTATTCAAGTTTTTGAACTATGGCAAAATACTGCAGTTCCTGGGAAGAAAACCCATAAAGATGACAAGTGAACTGGGATCTAAGCACTATGAACAAAGAATACTATGGAAAATAATGTTAAAAAGTATATGAAATAAAAAACAGTTTGAAATATTGAATTTTAAAGTCTGAAGCTGTGTTTGAAAGACTTAAAAGCTCACTTTCACTCTACACTTGCAGATAAAAAAATTCTTGAAATTGAACAGTAGTTTCAGATTGTATAATCAGAAATGGAGTGGGGTGTGTGTGTGTGGGTGTGTGTGCATTCTGCAATTGACTCCACCACATGCAAGGCTGATTCCTGCCATATACATAATATTGTAGGTGTAGGCTCTGGCCTCATGACTATGAAGTGGATTAAACTTGTCTAAAGATGATGAACAAAAAGAAATGACCGTGCATACATTTACCTTGTTGTGATCACTGAAACTACTGGGCTAAGAAGTGAAACTGTAGCTGAAACTAGGCTTCTGGAGAACTGGAAGTCAAACTTACTGCTTCATTTCTTTTACATTTTTTGTATTATAATACAACTGAGAAATGTATTGATTTCCTCAGAAATGCCATTCTGGAAACCTGCAAGAAAAATCAGCCTAAAAACTCAGCATCAATGAAAAATCTAGAGGCGCAAGTCTTTTAATTCTAGACAGGTTCCTACTAAGTTTTTATGTTAAACTCTAAATGAATGGTTATATCCTGTGTTTTTTGGAAGCAGTCTCTTAACCAATGAACAAATAAAATATGAATTGTGCCACTTGCATCCTGCATGAGTGACGATAAGCATATGAGATAAAAAAAATGGATTTATACTGTGCCTGATGATAAATCTTTTGAAATAAAAAAATTTATTTCACTGATGGTATTCCAAATACTGCACCATGAGTGATACTGATGGGATTCGCTTTAGAAAAGATTAAAGTAGCAGATTCCTGCTTAAAGTATTTCAATAAACTTGAATAGTCTGTCTGATAAGAATTACTTGTTTCAGCAGATATCAGCGACAACTTTAAAAGAATACTAAATATTAAATGCAGATCACACTGCAATAAAAATCCCATGTGTAAAGCATTTATCTTGTTTCCACTTCTCATTCACTGATCACTCATAAATACTTTTTATATAGGAGTTACAAAAGGACTGATTAAATCTTTATACAAAATATAATTATATCAGAATTACACAGCACAGTCTTTTCTTGGAAAGGAAAATATTTTTAATCTTAAAAATCACAAAGATGCCTTCACTCTAAACCTTTTAAATTTGAGAATTTGTGTTGAAACAGTGTTACTAATGATCTCTTCTGGCTGTTTCTGGACTTGTATAGTATATCTGAAGAAAAAAGGGCAATAAGAAGATTAAGTACACTGAATTTCAGAAACAAACCAGTGAAAAGTAGCAAAGAACAAAATGGAACTTTTCCCCAAAGAACAAACAAAATATTACAGCTAAGGCATCATCCATCCATCCATTATCCAATCCACTATATCCTAACTACAGGGTCACGGGGGTCTGCTGGAGCCAATCCCAGCCAACACGGGGTGCAAGGCAGGAAACAAACCCCGGGCAGGGCGCCAGCCCACCGCAGGGCACGCACACACACCCACACACCAAGCACACATTAGGGACAATTTAGAATCGCCAATGCACCTAACCTGCATGTCTTTGGACTGTGGGAGGAAACCGGAGTACCCGGAGGAAACCCACGCAGACACGGGGAGAACATGCAAACTCCACGCAGGGAGGACCGCTAAGGCATCATGCACTATGTAAACATATATACTGTACATTTGTAAGCACTCCATAAAACTATTATTAGAAATGTTATAAAAAGCATGTTTTGTTTCATTACATAACTAGGTTTATTCAGTGACCAAAAGAAAAGTTTTTCTCCATACAAAGCCATTCAGATATGTATTTAAAAGGGCATTGAACCTTCAGCTTTATTAACGCTAGCTCAGTGGATGTTTGATTCATTCATTATGGCATATTACTGGACAGTATGATGGCACAGTAGGTGGGACTTTTGCCTCACAGCTGGGACCAGGTAATTTCTGACCAGGTAACATTATGCTTGAACTTCCCAAGCATGGGTTTATGTTATGTACAGTAAACTGGCCATTCCATCTTGTATTGGTATATAATTGGGTATACTTAGCAAAAGACAAATTACCTTATATTTACTACCAGAAAAAATAGATTATGCTCCATTAATATTCACACAAGTTATCAATTATCTTGCAAAGCTGTTTACAAAAAAATAACTATCTAAAACAAAGTCTGATGAGCTTGCTGAATTATTAAGAATACCTACAGCATGTGCTAATAACATATTCTGGTATTTTCACTACTGCATGATTGTTCGACTTATTCAGTGTAATAAATGTAGGAAAGTGTGTGGCAAGTCCACCAAAATGGATGTTTTTTTCATTTATTCTTACTATATACTAATGAGCGTTTTCATTTATCAAGGTGAAATATTACAGGAAGTAAAAGTAGTTTCCCAAAGGTATCAGAAGTGGCCTGACCTCAGTGCAAATTAATATGTCTATTTTGCTAACTTTTTACATCTATCTAACCACTTTGCCTTTTATGTCTCTGAAAAATGTGCCAAAAAATCAAAGAAGAAACTTCAAAAGTGATCTAACTTTTAACATGTAAATACTGTATTAAAATGAAAAAACACAACAAAATAGTTGGAGTAAATGTTTTTGTTGGCTTCAAGGAACTTGAAAAGGTGAAAAGCTGTGAGACTAACCAGTTTTTCTCTAACATCATTACATTATTATTATTTTTATGGAAGGCAATGATGAGATGGCAGTTACAAAAGACACTTAAATATTTTGTTCTGGGCAAAAATAATCAGCATAGGTACTATGGTGTCCTTCATTCATAGTTGATTGGTGTAAATTTACAATTAAAAATGGCAGTGCTGTTGTAAACCCCAATTACAGTATTGCTTTAAATACTATTATCCTATACACTTTATACATATTTAACTAAACAATAAGCAATTAAATATTAAAAAATATCAAGCAATTTTCAGACTGTTGACCTCCCAAGCACCCTAAAGATCACAAGCTTAATTATTCACACAATAGGCCACTGTCATTTCTAACCTTCCTGTCAAGTGTTACTGCTACACTTATTGAGTCTTTGGTATTTTAACAACAGGCTTCTAAGAAAATTGATTACAAACTATTGTTAAAGAAGAGCTTAGTAAAGGTTCACAAGTGTAAGCATTGATTTATGTGGAAAGGGAGTAAATGGGTCCCTCAGAAATTTTGTACTTAGTCAAATTGAATGTAACAAAGCTTTCCATCAGGCAAATATTGCATTGGCAGGTCATACACTGGTCAATGGAACAATTAAAAAGAAATGTGCATGAAGATGATCAAAACTCTCCGCTCCACAAACATGCTAATTAACTTTACAGTCTAATAAACACTTACGGGTTCAAGCTTATTGCTGATGGCTGAGGTTTTCAGTATTTACTAATGAAATAAACATTTGCTAGGTGACCATAAACATAATATGTACAGGTGATTAATAACTAATGGCATTTAAATGACTGTTAATGACTAAAAAGTTGCTGACTCTGTCGACATCTGCAAATTTTAATGAAATACAACATTCCTATAGAAATGTCAGATTCATAAGAAAGTCACAATGCACTCAACTACACTTTTGATAATGACATCTAGCATTTGCAATAAGGAATCTCATTGCTTTTTACCATACATCACCGGAGTCACAGATGCTCAAGTGATTACTAATTATTTTCCTATTTACAAAAGTCAGTTAACAAAAATTGGGCAGAGAACTCCTGAGTATACATGCACACAAGCAGCAAAACTACAAGATGAATTTTTAATATTTCTTTCAATTGTAAAATTACAAAATGCAATTTAAATGTAAAATATTCACTTGTTTTAATTTCTTATTTCAGATAAAGCATTTGAATGTGAAACCATGGCAATAATGACATTATAACGGAGACTTACAGCATATGCAGTTCACAGCACTGGCCAACTATCCCTATTCCCCATGAGACTAAAGCAAACTTTCTCATATGACATGCTACTGGCCGAAGCCATCTGTTGCACAAGTACTGGCTTATATTAAAAGAAATCCTTTTAAACTATGACAATTTACTTTCAATCATGCTGGGCCTGAAACCTGATATGACTGGTTTCCAAAAAGCCAAGTGAGTTAAGAGTGCCATAGACAGGTGCCCTTGCATCTATAGGTCATGAATCACTGAGGTTTTTAAAAGAACAATCTTTTTAGGCGATGACAGCACACTGGATGAAGCACAGGAGGATATCAGTGAAGGGCAAAAATGAAAGCAAGTCAAGTATGAATTATGAGATATCTGAAGTATTGTGGAAGCCAATTAAAGCCAAGTACATCTTACATTGTGTTTTACTACCTTAAAATCAATATTGTTTTCAAAAAAGAGAATAGAAAAACAACTAAAAAGTGTTTCTTTATATTTAACTAGCAGAAGAAAATAGTTGTTTTGTAAGTTGGATATTATTTTGACAGAAATCAAATGTGCCTCATAACAAGTGCATAAAATGCTAGTTTGACATGTTTGTAAAAAAGGGCTTTGATTATGCCCTTCATGAAAAAATAAAGATTTATTGATTTGACTGACAATACAGGAAGTGTGTTTTGTCACACACTTACCAATTCTGTTGCCAAGGCAGCATCAATATGGAATTGTGTTGCATTACCACAAAGCACTGAGGGTTCTATAATAAAAGAAATATAGTTCAAATCTATTGGATATTTATGTTTGCTTTCTTTGTCACTTGACTGGACCACAGAATTGAAGGCAGGATATTTTTAAACATTATGTATATGATCAATTAAATAAACAGAGATACCAGATTTCCCTGCACACAAGATAACCTTCAATTAACATGCAATCCATATATTTAAATCAGCTGCTGTTTTGTGCTTAATATTGGCAAACTTTTAAGTTATTTGATTAAATGCCAATTACATGGCATGACCTTCTAGCCAAAAGGAACTTTAAGAGCAATACAGAAAATATCCTCATCTGGGGCCTCATGTATAAACGGTGCGTACGCACAGAAATGTTGCGTACGAACCTTTCCACGCTCAAATCGCGATGTATAAAACCTAAACTTGGCATAAAGCCACGCACATTTCCACGGTAACTCATACCTTGGCGTACGCAATTTCTCCGCTCGGTATTGCAGACTGGCGGCACCCAGCGTCAAAGCAGTGCTACTGTTCCTGTGTGGTTACCCTTTCTTAGATCCACATACACGGCGGCGGCTTTATCAAATACACTGAAATTAACCGCATACCGTTCATAAATTTAATGCATCTAATTGTAATTAACCTGTAACAATATAATGGTCCACAGAATGGTCAAACTACTGTTCCTGTGTGCTCATCCTTTCTTTCTTAGCTCCACATTCCTGACGCGGCTTTATAAATACACTGAAATTAACTGCATATAGTTTATTAGTGTAATGCATCTGATTGTAATTAACCTGTAGCAATATAATGGGCCAGGGAATAGCCATAGTATTCCAAATACCATAACTGCTTTAGCGTTGTTACGCTCACTGCATCTTGTTCTTCTTTTTGCTGCTCCCGTTAAGGGTTGCCACTGCGGATCATCTTTTTCCATATTACTCTTACTGCACCACTCGGAGTATTTATATCACGTATCTGAGTGTGAATCACAGAAGCAGATGATCGGAAAGAGAATTATCGGTATACAGTTTCAAGTACACACTACCTCAACCACGGCAAAAAGCGTCAAAGCCTTTCCTGTACGGACCTCGCGTTTCAGAAACAGTTTCATCCCAAGAACTATAAACGCACTTAATCAGTCCATCAAGTGCTTCTTGTAGAACTATTTGTACTTATAAGTACAATCACCTCACTGTAAACTTACACTACAGTTCATCTGTCTCGCTTAAAACTGTCCAAAATGTTTCCAGGCCAGGATCCAACCTGCGAGCGCTGCAACCAAGCTCCTGCCTCACTGGGTCACATGTTCTGGGCCTGCACCAAACTAACATCATTTTGGACAAAAATTTTTAAGTGCCTCTCTGACAGCCTTAGTATCACAATCCCTCCTAACCCACTAACAGCTGTGTTTGGTGTCCTTCCAGATGGACTGGAATTGGAGAAGGACAAGCAAACGGTGATTGCATTCACTACACTCTTGGCACGCAGACTTATTTTGTTAAATTTGAAGAATCCTAATTCTCCTCTTATAAGTCAGTGGGAAACCGATGTTTTATATTATTTGAAATTGGAAAAAATCAAATTTTCAGTTAGAGGATCTGTACAAAATTTTTTCAAAACATGGCAGGATTTAATCAATATTATTTTAGAATAAGAGAATTAACTATTATTGCATTTAACTCCCTTCTCCATCTCATATTTATGTAGATATTTACTTCTCCCCTACTTTTGTCTAATGTTGCCTTATTAAAAAGCTTAAAGCAATTTTCCTTTAGCTAAGCTCTCCTTCTCAGGGGTGGGGTTTGATTTGTCTTCAAATTTGTTGGGTTATAAATTGATCTGTTTGTATGGAATGATTACAATGAAAATTAATAAAATAAAAATATTATAAAAAAACTTACACTACAGTTATAATATTGCACAACCTGCGCTACTTTATATAGCGCGTATGATGACAATATCATTTTTAAGATGAAATGCAGCAAAATATGTTGCTTATAGTATACAGATAAAACTTTAACTTCATTTAAATAATCTGTATTGTTGATAATTAAACATGTGAGGACACGGTGCCGCAGCGTATAGCTAGTTCAAGGATAGCTCCTGCCTTGCGCTGTATTCTTGCTGGTGCTGACGCGACACTGGAAGGATAGACGAATAGAATAATTAAACATGCACTACGAAGATATTTCAATGTTCCTTAAAAGTTTTGAAGAATCTGCATTCTAAGCTTACAAATGGCTTAACGTCTATTACAGAGCTGATTGTGTGATGATTGGAGAAAGAAAAGTATGGACAGGAATTGGAGGTTAGTACGTTTGAAAGAGACAGTACTTCTGTAATAAATTATTTCATCGAAGGTCGCACATGGTGTAGCAAGCCTCTTGCATAAGATATGAACAATCACTGCGCCACCGTGTTCCCATGTTTAATAACATGCTTTCATTCCTATCATCATGAAAATGATATCACGTATACATCTCAGTATTTTAATTATTCAGAGAGCTGTAATATCTTGAATGTAATGCATTCTGTGTCCTGTCGGAGAAAGAGAAAGAACGGAAGCACGTAGTGATTCACACACATAGAGCACATAGAAGATCAAACACAGAACAAAGCATTTAACATGTTACTTGAGAAACTAGTAAAATAAACGATTTTAAGATGAAGTTTATGATGTTCTACTTTAATGGCAAAATAAACTACGTGATTAAATTGGAAATTTCGAGATTAAAGTTGACATTTCGTGCTTTTTTCCCACTGTGTGCCTGTGTTTTTTGTTTGTACCCTAATATGCTTTCATATGACACTCAGACGGTGGGCTACGACTTGCCTTTTCACGGCGACTTTGATATGTGATTTCTTTTTTATTTCGGGCACTGTGCGACTTTGTGAATTTGATCTTTCGAGTTTTTCCGACACTCTGTCAGTCGATCAACTTTCTTTTGTTGATTATACCACTGTTTAAACCAACAAATAGTACGTTTTTCCTTTGCCTCCACTTGGTATTCGCTGAAATTCTTATATTTTCCTCTGTGCTTTTCCCATTGTCTTTTCACAGAAGGCTATTTATATTGATTTGCATATTCAAAGAGGCGTAATTCTGGGAGGGGTTGGGGCGGGACAGAAGGCGCGTGCACGTGCGTTACTTTTCACGCTGATTGGGATTTATGTAGTGGAAGAACGTGAAAGTATGCATTTGCACAGATTCCTGCATCTGGATTTTTCTGTGCATACGCACAATCCCGCTTTTGTGCTTACGCCATGTTATAGTGTGTGTTCTACGCACGGCTTTATACATGAGGCCCATGGTCGGTACTTATTTGATATTTATCAATTAAGGTCAATTTCTAATTTCACAAATTATAAAATGTGGCATAATCTACCCAAACAAAATACATTCAAATTTATTTTACACGTTATACTTTGCATTAACTTCTGGCATTGTATTTTCTATTTCAGGCTTTTACATTTTGGCACTTTTTAACCAATGCAAGTAACTGTGTGACAGCACATATCGAAATAGGATCAAAGGGGAAAAGAAGTTAGTGACACTGGTTTAAATTCCAGTCTGTAGATTGCCTGTAGTAGGGCTTACATGTTTATTCTGAATTGGTGTGAGCTTTCTCAGAATGTTCCAGTTTGTGCTCACTTAAGTAATATAATCTCATTGCCGACTTTATTAGGTACACCATTTGAAAAGTGCTTAATGCAAATATCTAAACATCTAATCACATGGCAACAACTCAATGTATTTAAACATTTAGACATTATGAAGACAACTTGCTGAAGTTTAAACCGAGCATCAGAATGGGGAAGAAAAGTGATTTACAGTAACTGACTATGAATGTGGCATGGTTGTTGGTGCCAGACAGAAAGGTCTGAGTATTTCAGAAACTGCTCATCTACTGGGATTTTCACGCACAATCACCTGTAGGGTTTATAGAGAATGGTCCTACAAAGAAAAAATGTCCAGTGAGCAGCAGTTCTCTTGTTGATACCAGAGGTAATAGGAGAATGGCCTGACTGGTTCAAGCTGATAGAAAGGTAAGAGTAACTCAAATAACTACTCGTCACAACTGAGGTATGCAGAAGAGCATCTCTGAACACACAACACGTTGAACCTTGAAGCAGATGGGCTAAAGCAGCAGGAGACCACACCGGGTGCCACTCCTGTTGGCTGAAAACAGGAAATTGAGGCTACAATTCACACAAGTTCACCAAAATTGGAAAACAGAAGATTGGAAAAACATTACCTCGTCGGATGAGTGTCGATTTCTGCTGTAAAATTTGGATGGTAGGGTCAGAATTTGGCATCAACAACATGAAAGCATGGATCCATCCACTGTTGTGGTGGTGGTGAAACAGTGTGACGGATATTTTCTTGACACACTTTAGGCCCCTTAGTACCAACTAAGAATTGTTTTAAATGCTACAGCCTACCTGAGTATTTTTGTTGACAATGTCTATCCCTTTATGATCGCAGTAGACTGGCTATTTCCAGCAGGATAATGTACAATGTCACAAAGCTCATATAATCCCAAACTGTATTCTTGAACTGACAATGAGTTCACTGTATTCAAATAGCTTCCACAGTTGCCACATCTCAACCCAGTTGAGCACCGTTGTGATGTGGTGAACAAGAGATTCTCATCATGGATATGCAGCCAAAAACTCTGAAGCAACTATGTGATGCTATCATGTCAATATGGACCAAAATGTATACCTTGAGATAAACTGGCAACATCTCAAAGTCTAGTTCTTACCTTATGCTTTTCTCCAGCTTCCTTTGATACAGTTTTGAAATAACTGATTATGAGATAGAATGGATGAATAAACATACAGAATTAAGTTGATCAAATTTTATCAGAAAAATAGGAGTTGGTCAAAAGGAATGGATACACTACAGTAAACACATGGTTTTGACTGGTGTACTCTGTAACTGTGACTTAATATTTGCAATATTGATTTAAATAGGGTTGAAAAAGATCATATGTATCTGTTGTCACAAGCATGATGTATAGCCAGTAATTGGGCAAAAAATAATAATTTAATAAATTAATATATTATAGTTTTAAATTTATTATGTCACTACATCTTTTGAGTGGTTCTCTACTATTAAAACAGAGCTCAGGAGAACTAATAAAAATTAAGCCATGAAAATCTATTGTTATTCACAGTTCAGCTGTTCGTTTCACAGCAAGATCTCAAACAGTTCTATGATTACTGTATCCTATTACTATTATGGTGGAAATTATATTTACATATACATACGTATATCTATCTATCTATCTATCTATCTATCTATCTATCTATCTATCTATCTATAAATCTATATCTATTTATCTATATATATCTATATCTATCTATATCTATATCTATCTATATACAGTGCATCCGGAAAGTATTCACAGCGCATCACTTTTTCCACATTTTGTTATGTTACAGCCTTATTCCAAAATGGATTAAATTCATTTTTTTCCTCAGAATTCTACACACAACACCCCATAATGACAACGTGAAAAATGTTTACTTGAGGTTTTTGCAGATTTATTAAAAATAAAAAAATTGAGAAAGCACATGTACATAAGTATTCACAGCCTTTGCCATGAAGCTCAAAATTGAGCTCAGGTGCATCCTGTTTCCCCTGATCATCCTTGAGATGTTTCTGCAGCTTAATTGGAGTCCACCTGTGGTAAATTCAGTTGATTGGACATGATTTGGAAAGGCACACACCTGTCTATATAAGGTCCCACAGTTGACAATTCATGTCAGAGCACAAACCAAGCATGAAGTCAAAGGAATTGTCTGTAGACCTCCGAGACAAGATTGTCTCGAGGCACAAATCTGGGGAAGGTTACAGAAAAATTTCTGCTGCTTTGAAGGTCCCACTGTGGTAGGTTGGCACCCTGCCCGGGATTGGTTCCTGCCTTGTGCCCTGTGTTGGCTGGGATTGGCTCCAGCAGACCCCCGTGACCCTGTGTTTGAATTCAGTGGGTTGGAAAATGGATGAAGGTCCCAATGAGCACAGTGGCCTCCATCATCCGTAAGTGGAAGAAGTTCGAAACCGCCAGGACTCTTCCTAGAGCTGGCCGGCCATCTTAACTGAGCGATCGGGGGAGAAGGGCCTTAGTCAGGGAGGTGACCAAGAACCCGATGGTCACTCTGTCAGAGCTCCAGAGGTCCTCTGTGGAGAGAGGAGAACCTTCCAGAAGGACAACCATCTCTGCAGCAATCCACCAATCAGGCCTGTATGGTAGAGTGGCCAGACGGAAGCTACTCCTTAGTAAAAGGCACATGGCAGCCCGCCTGGAGTTTGCCAAAAGGCACCTGAAGGAATCTCAGACCATGAGAAAGAAAATTCTCTGGTCTGATGAGACAAAGATTGAACTCTTTGGTGTGAATGCCAGGCGTCACGTTTGGAGGAAACCAGGCACCACTCATCACCAGGCCAATACCATCCCTACAGTTGAAGCATGGTGGTGGCAGCATCATGCTGTGGGGATGTTTTTCAGCAGCAGGGACTGGGAGACTAGTCAGGATAGAGGGAGAGATGACTGCAGCAATGTACAGAGACATCCTGGATGAAAACCTGCTCCGGGGCACTCTTGACCTCAGACTGGGGCGACGGTTCATCTTTCAGCAGGACAACGACCCTAAGCACACAGTCAAGATATCAAAGGAGTGGCTTCAGGACAACTCTGTGAATGTCCTTGAGTGGTCCAGCCAGAGCCCAGACTTGAATCCGATTCAACATCTCTGGAGAGATCTTAAAATGGCTGTGCACCGACGCTTCCCATCCAACCTGATGGAGCTTGAGAGGTGCTGCAAAGAGGAATGGGCGAAACTGGCCAAGGATAGGTGTGCCAAGCTTGTGGCATCATATTCAAAAAGACTTGAGGCTGTAATTGCTGCCAAAGGTGCATCGACAAAGTATTGAGCAAAGGCTGTGAATACTTATGTACATGTGATTTCTCAGTTTTTTATTTTTAATAAATTTGCAAAAACCTCAAGTAAACTTTTTTCACATTGTCATTATGGGGTGTTGTGTATAGAATTCTGAGGAAAAAAATGAATTTAATCCATTTTGGAATAAGGCTGTAACATAAAATGTGGAAAAAGTGATGCGCTGTGAATACTTTCTGGATGCACTGTATATATATACACAGGTAAAATTCCATTAAAACGAATATCTTTACAACAAAATTTTCATTACAATAAAGTATTTTTATGGTCCCGACAGCTTCCCCATATGCCACGAGTCTATATAAATCTCGTTACTACGAAGTACATTCAGCAGATACTTTCATTATAACAAAGTGCACAAAAGAGCTTGAAATGCCTGAATGAATCATCCACAGAGGAGTTAGTTCTGTGGCCGCAGCTCAGTTGTGCACAACGATCCCCAAACAGAAACAATGTCATTTTTTTTCTTTCTTTGAACTTTCCTCGTACTGTTTTGTTTTTTTGGCCTTTTTCGTTTCCTGCGGTTTTCAGTGATACCTTTTACTTATTGCTCGTCAACATTTGAAAAACATCCATTGGAGTTTAACTCATTGTCACCCTCCTATAGAAACGGCAGACACGGAAAAACGATAACAGTTCATATTAGAAAAAAAAAGCTCTCGAGTTCTGCAAAAAGAAAAAAGACGTTGCCAGTGAATTCAGAATTTCGCCATCGACACTGTCAACTTTCTTGAAAGACAGAGCAGAAAAAGTAGAAAAATATCGGGTTGCAAACGTCAAAAAAGCCGTTTTTATGTGGTTCAGTGATGCTCGTTCAAGAAATATTCCTATTAATGTGGCACTCATTCAAGAAAATGTGAGGTTTGTAAACTCTCTTGGGACCTCCCCCAACTAGACAGCAAGCCGAAAAGCATCCTAAAATGTGATCTCCGCGTCTGTACGGGGCAATAGCCGGCTCACAGATATGCTGCGTTTCTCCGCCAATGTAAACAGAAAAGATCTCGATGGGTGATGCAAGGTTAGGAGCACGTAAATTGTAAATGCAGATAACAGGATTACTTGATCACTGACCTGCACGACCCTGCCTGACTGCTGTGTCTGTATATAGCAGTGTGGCAGATCACGCTACAATAAATAACTGCCATTCCCGTTTCAAGGTGAATAAAGCTGGTTTTGCTAAAGTACTGAGACTAAGCCTCGTGTTTTGGGGTGCAAGACAGGGACTTATAGTATGACCCCGATCTTTTATGATTTGCTTCTGTGGTGCTTCACTGCAGCAATGTGAGCCTCCTATTGCCCTGCCCCAGCAATGGACAAACAATCTTCCACAGACGCTGCAATCGCGCTTCAGGACGCACTTCAGGGTGTCGTTCCTGTTGGGTGGGGAGTGGGGGGTCTCAAAAGAGTTCAGAAACCTCACAATATGAAGAAGAAATAATGATTCGGCTCCTGACTGATAACTGTGCTGCCCACAACATGCTTCCACATTCAGATAATGTTCGCTTTGAATACCTCCCACCCAATTTCACGGCAGCGCTTCAGCCATTGAATTTGGGCATCATTCGCACCCTGAAAGTGTATTATCGCAAGGAAATGCTCAGAAAAATCCTCATCAGCATAACTTGTAGGTAGGAGGAGATTAAAATTAACACGAAAGAAGCTATTGAAATGATTGCAAACGCCTGGATACAAGTTAAAGAAAGCACTATAGTAACAAATACAGAATTCTCATTACAACAAAATATTCATTACGACAAAATATTTTTTAGGTCCTTGGGAGTTTGTTATAATGGAATTTTACCTGTATATACAGTATATTTATATATATATATATATATATATATATAAAAGCCACATTTAAAAAACTCACCTTAAAATCTCCCGAACCATGAGGACTTGGGACTTGAAATTTGGAATGTAGGTTACCCTTGGCCTATAGGTGCTCGCTAAGAAACGGTTTTAAAAATTTTGTGGTCCAAGCACATTCTGTCTGTATGTCTGTCTGCTTTTCACGAAAAGATTACTTAACGAGTTTAGATCTGGTTGTTTTCTATAATTTGCTTGAACTTTCTGGTTGATTCTGCGACTTATCTCATCACGCTATGTACCATAGTTCGCTTCTGTACCGATGTATTTATGCAAATCCAATAGAGTGGCTGTGGGCCAAGAGCAAGGGGGCAGGGCCTTCCTCATTCACTCGCCAGCCTCTGTTTGAGTTGGTCTACATCTTGCCACATCAAGGAGTGCACCTTCCCTCCGCTTAGCTAGAGATTTGTTCAACAGACATTATCAACTACAGATTTTTAAGGAGTAACATTTGAAGTTTTTGAGAGAGACATCAGAGCTCCATGTGTTTTATAGGGTAGCTGCTGATTGCCAGAGATATCACGACCATGTGCTTTTCTCCCCACAAGGGGAATGCCCTCCCATCACAGCTGAACACGATCAGATATAATGCTAACGTCTATTGATTTCTAAAGTTTGTCCCGTTTCATTATTATGTGGGTGCAGCACCAAGGTTCAGCCAATATATATAATAATATACAAACATAATATACAAACAATTTCTCGGAGACACTGTAACGTCCTGCAAGACAAGTGAGACAAAAGGACAGCTGCTATACAGTCTTTTAAAAGATCGTCACGCAGCACAACATACAGATCACACAGCAGGGCAGCAGCAGCTGCTGTACAGGCTTTTAAATGATCATCACGCGGCGCGACATGCAAATCATGCAGTACGGCAGCAGCAGCTTCTGTTCAGGCTTTTAAATGATAGACGCACAGCTCGATATGCAGAACATGCAGCTTGGTAACAGCAGCTGATCTGTCCGCATCTCCTTAGCGTGCGTTCAGCCCCCCCTTCACAACGCGAGCAGGGTTTGGTTGGGGGGTGGGGCAAGTGAAGTGAGTAGGGGGCAAAGCCCCCTAGTCTATATATATATATATATATATATATATATATATATATATATATATAGTGGTGGATTGCCGGTTTATTTCTCCGGCCCTCACCCCCAGGCCGCCAGGAGGAGCTCTCCCAGCAGCGTGGACATGCCCCGAGTTCCAGCAGGGCATCATGGACTATGTAGTTTTTATACACAGCCCTGCTGGATACCTTGGGGGCCATGAGGCGTCGCTGTAGGGGGGCTCGTAGGCTCGCATGTGCCCTATAACCCGGGAGTACGTCACGGTCACGTGACAGGAAGAAACGACGTGCTCCTGGGTTGAAGAAAAGGACTTTACCCTGACCCGGAAGGGAAAAGGAACTGCGGACTGTTGAACGGGAACACCTCCGGGTCAGGGTGTATAATAGGACTCTGGGAAGCCCAGTACACTGAGCTGAGCTGGGAGGTAGGGTGGCAAAGTGTCTGGGCGAGGACGATTGGTTAGTGAGAGAATTATTGTGTTTATGAGTGTGGTGTGGAGAGTGCTTTGTGCACGGTATTCTTATAAAATAAAGAATATTTATACTTTTACCTGGTGTTCAGAGTGGTACCTGAGGGTTCAAGAGGTGGACAAAGTCTCTATCTGTCACAATATATATATATATAATAAAAAAATGCTGGGACAAGACAAGACTTTTTAGCCTGGGACGAGACGTGACATTTCAGAGAGATATTTTCATGTCCCATGAGATGAAACTTTGTGCCAAGAGATTTAACCACGCCCAGGGCCGGAAATAAAAAACAAAGAGTAGATGACAAAGTAGAACGTCGTAAAGAATTCAAAAATGTTGGCGCGATACACATGCAGAGCAGGTTAGAGATAATGAAAGCACTAAAATTTGAAAGTCTCAAAAAAATTATAGTAAAGATTGCATTAGTGCAAACAAATGGAAATTATTACTCAGTGAAATAACGGAACAGCGAAAAGAGATCTAATACATTGTTCGGATTTAAACTTTATATCGGAGACTTGTAGATCATCTAATTCATGTTGCCATCAGGGAAAAGTAGTGTTTCTTCCCAATGAAGAGGTGTATCCGTGAGAATTACAAGATTTGTTGTTTGGGGAAAGTGAAATCCACATACATGAGCAGCATGTAGCGCAGGCCAAGCGGGGTTGAAGAGTGAAGCGAGCAGGGGCAAAGCTCCCTAGTATATATATATATAAGCTCTCCTGTCCCACTAAATAGCAGCAACCCTGGGCTTTGGTACCCATTCAAACACCAGCAGGGGAGACTTGGCACTGCAGACCATTAGAAAGCCCTGTTGGGGTCTGTGGGTACTGCCACACTCCCTACTTTATGGGTCTTCCTTATGAGGTGGAAATGTTTCCAATGAGCAATGCCCTGGCATTGTAAGTACTCCAGAGTCTTCAATAAAAGGAACTTCACTGCCTTATCTAGGTGAGTCAGAGATGAAAGAGGAGACAGGCAACAGTAGTCTGGGAGGAGTATCAGAAAAGAGAAGGAAGAAGAAGAAAAAGAGAGAAATATATTTCTGTGCTGAGGTATTCTATCAAATAAAAGTTTGTGCTTTGAACCCAGGACTACATAACATATATTTATATGTATATAAATACAGGGTGAGTCAAAATTATGTTAACACTCATGGATTCTTTTTCTTCTGCAGATAGACATTCAACATGGGTGATAGATTAAAACTTGAGCAAAGAAATGTGGTTGCAAGCTTGATGGAAGTGTATCATTCGCCAACTGTAGTTTGTCAAAAGTTTGCAGAGAGACCCGCCAAGCCGTTTAATGATTTATTATGTCTACTTAAAGTTTATGAAGCCTGGATCAGTAGCAGACAACTACCGAGTAAATGCGGGACAGCCCAGAACAGGTAGAAGTGAATTGAACATTGCTGTTGTGCAGCAAGCCATATTGCACAGTCCATCAAAATCAACCAGATGGTGCAGTTTGGAAATAGGGACTCCGCAAAAAACAATGTTGCGGATCTTGACACAAGACCTCAGGATGCACCCGTACCACCTCCAAATCGTCCAAGCTTTGACAGAGGCAGAAAGGCGTGTTTGTGTGGAATGCTGATGGATTTTAGCCGAAATAACGAATATCCAAACCAATCTAATTGTTTGCGGCATTCAAATGTTAACATAATTTTGACTCACCCTGTATATATATGCACGTGTGAATACGTGTGATTACTATTCTATAAATCATTTACATTTTCTAGTACATACTGAAATTAGCCATGTGCCGAACTAATTATAGATAATATCTGCATTACCTTTCCATTTTTCTGTAACATATGGGGTTATGCAGCTTGAAGGCTATGTAATGAAAAATATCTGAATTCGTCAGAATCACTCTTGGTCAGATGTTTTCCAGCTAAAGACCTCTACATAACCTAGGCAGCATATCAAGCAGCACACCAGAATCTAAAATTTATTATATCTTGCCATTAAAAGGGTATGGCAACAGACAACTCACATGACAACAGTGAGAAACAAAAAAGTGAGGATGCAAAAGGATGAAGAAAACAAATACTGAAAGCTTGAGGATTGGAAAAATAACATCAGGTTGCATGAACCCCAGCTCCTGATAATTACTGATGATTGATAGGCCAGAATAACAACAATAAAGATTTATCTCATTGCATCTGGTGTCAAATATGAATGCATATGGTGATGGTATATTAGTGTGTGGTGAGTTGTACTTGAATGCCAAAGAATATTAGTGCTGAGCAGGTTTATACATCTATATCACCAATGTACTAATCTACAAATGGGTTTTTCTAGAGTGTAACATTTTCATTCCTGAAGGGTTTTGAAATCCAAGAATGGTTCCAGGAACACAGCAATTAGGCTTAATGAGGTGGAGCCCTCATTCACTAAATTATCTGCACTACAAGCACATTTATAACAACCAAAGTACACACTGAACTTTAAACACACCAGCATCTATGCACTGTACGTTTGTTACCCTTTTCAAAACATACTGCACTGATTTCAGACTGTTCTAAGGACAAATGAAGCATTCAACCAGCCAAAAGATAGGTATATCTAATATAGTGACTTGCTGTTCAGTGACGAAAACCTGAATTTTAGAGGATGAAAATTCACCCAATGTGAGTCTAAATTTGAGATGTGTTACTTCTAATAGGCAAAGAATAGTAAACAATTGTTCTTGAAGTGATGATCTATTGAAGATGTGGTTGAATTAAGAGGTGTTTTCTGGGGAAGAGGGTGGCAATTAAAGTGAAGGCAGACCAAGTTTTGACTTCTACTTATTATGTTTAGTTTTTTCACTTGCATGCCTACTCTATGTGCATACACACCTTAGCACAAAGTACTTGTTTACATGTTTGATTAATACACAGCATACAGCATAAGTAATAAATGATTGCATTGCTATACACAAGGCTTCAACCAAATATCTGAAATAAATAAAAGTAAAAAGGCAAGGGTAACATCAAACAAAATTATTCTCTTAATTAAATATTAAATTAAAATCAAAGTTAAATTATGCTTAATAGAGAGATTAATTACAATCACAGCCTAATCAATGACATATTCCAGGCAACATGCTGACATTTACAAAGTGAATAAACATGGTACTAATCTATGTACTAAAGTGTTGAAGTGTCATTAAGTGTCTAATTTCACCACTGAATTTTTCTGAAAATGAGTAAATAATCAGCATATACTGTACTTACTGTATACATACTGTGTCAGGAGAGCACATCTTGGTAGGAGAAAAGCATTCTTGCTAGGTACACTTTAAATCGATACATGTGAAAAAGCATTTTTACTTTATTTCACCTGAAATTCAGCAATTATACCTCAATTTATTTCTTTGTATTTAGATGGCTTAATTGAAATATTTAAATTTGTTTTGGGTAGCCTTCAATGGATCTAAAATTATTTCCTACCATTAACATTGGCTTCAATGGAAGGAATCTAGCCATTCAGATATTAGGTTGCATATTATAATGAAAAATTTAGCTACAGCTAATGGAGATAATATAATGTATTTTCATGCCAGTTAGCATACATACTGCAATGCTGAACCCCTCCCCCTGTCCCACCAAACACATTTCATTGAGGTACTACAGCTGTGCCCAGCAATTTCTGCGTTAACAAGTAGACCTATAAGTCAAGGCTAGCTAGACCCTGGGAAGCAGGCTGATGTATCGTAAAGCATTTTAATAGTATGCTATTATTTCATATTTGATTTGTGATGGTAAAAGGCAGGCCTGTTTAAAACTGATGTTGTAAATAAAACATACTTGCATGGTGCATGCATTAAACTGAATCTGACTAGTTTTGTGTAAGTCAATCAGCCATATGAAGCTGCTAATCAACAGAAGTAAGACTTGATGATATTTACATCAGCTTTGTTATAATGAATACTAGCTAATTTGAAACACAATAGTGTAATGAAAGAAATGCAATCCGTTATGCCCTTCAAACACCCTAGCCCTGGAAGAAACTTCTTTTACCAAAATTGACTCAAGTCTGTTTAGATTTATAATTTCACATACTGTATGATAAAATAGTAATTCTGGTGGGAACTCCAGGCTGAAATGTAAGCTCTAGATGCTTATTATGGTGTGACTATGATGTCAAATGGGCTACAGGATGAGCTGCAGTCCTTTCATTCTTTATATTTCTGAATGTGCTATTTAAAATTTTAGGTTGTATTGAATTAACCCTGGATGGACATCAGTAAGGCACATGGTACTCTCACACACATCTAAATGATTTTACTTTAGAGCCACTAGTTAATCTAACTACCATGTTTTAGACAGTGGCTGAGCCACACTTTAAACTCTGGATTTGTGAAGTACTGATTATCTAAAGCAATGCTAGAGTGGTGTACTTTGCCAAATGAATGGATTGTGTAAATGTAAGTGTACTGCATGATAACCACAAATGTGATGTACTAGGAGGAGATGTTTGGAAAATCGATACATTTTCACACATTCACAGATATAAAAATCATACTTTTGAATTAGCAAGGGTACAGTCATTAAGCAACAGCACACCATACTGGATTTTCAAAAAGTAGAGTTCAACTGTTATTATGAAATTTTAAGAAACTAGGCAACTTGAGGGCAGAAAATGGTGTGGAAGATCCAGGATGTTGTCTGCACTTTACGCACAATATTTAAATGTCACTTCCTTAAGGGACAGAAAGAATTTCCAGACTCCTCAGATTCAGACCTCAAGATGGAGAGATGTGTGAAACATTTCAATCAAACACTTAAGAAAATTCTGAGAAGAGTTGTGTGAAAGGATGGGTGAAACTAGGACCATTTGCTCCCTTGCCTATCGCAAGGTCCCTTAGGCCTCCATAGGTCTCTCCCTGTTTGTATTATTATATGAGCGAAATCCCCATGGTTTGTAGGATCTCAAAAAGAAGGGCAAGGAAGAATCCCCTGAATTCAGCTCCTGTGTTGATTTCTGTTAACTTTTCATTACCTTTTCTCCTCCAGACCCATGAAAATAACACCAGCCTTGGCACTTTGATCTTTGATGATCTTTGATGTAGCTAAATATCCAGTTATCCACCTTAGCTGGAAACTGTTAGACCAGGAAACAAGGTGCATCACAAAAGAACAAAAAGAGCTAGTCATTAAATGAGCAATCATACGTTTTTTCAAATACCTTCTTGGGAGGAAATTTGTTCTGGTGAAGGATCATACACCACTTTAGTGACTCTCCCTGCATAATGAATCTAAACACTGAGTTATCCACTGGTTCCTGGACTTGCAACACCTCAATTTCAGAGTCCTCCATGATAATGCAGATGCCCTCTCCCAGGTTCACAACCTCTCAGTTAGGTCCACATGTTCCACTTGGGACAAGCAAAGAAGAGGGATGTATCATGCATATGCACATGGGGACCACACAGAAGACCTAAGTAAACTCATCAAAGCCGCTCTAAAGGAAGATAAATACATACATACAAACACACAGTCAATAGCACCGCAAATATTAAAAGAGATGAGTTTATTGTTCAAGTAAAACATAACTGAACGTTTAGCAAAGGGAGATAATTCAAAGTAACATATAACAAGAAAAAAAAACTACTACTTCTGTATACTTATTAAATAACTCTGTGGCCTTAAGTTCCTAACATTTCTACAGTTTCCTGTCCTCTTGTGTACTGGAGAAATCTTTTCAGGCTTCTTCCTGAAAACCAGTTTCTCGCGTATCTCTCTTTTACTTTCTTTTGTACTAGTAACCTAAGTTCGTTAAACTTCCAACTTTCCTGTGTGCACTGCTGAACCCTAATGGCCATTGTTTTTTCAACACTGGCATTCGGAGTTGCATTCTATTTGAAAGTACAAGTTTATCTTTCTATTATGGTTCAATCTTCAAATTGCTACATACATGGTACCTGTCCATTAACGGCTTCTTGTCTTAATAAATATCCCTTTAGACTGTAAACATTAATCGCTTTTTACGGGTCTTTAAAGGATATGCAAAAAATATCAGCTGCCATCAAAAGAACACACTCGAATAAAAAACAGTTTTGCTTTCGCCACCAGAGCTGTTGAGCAAATCACCATGATCTGACACCTCATCTGTATGTATAACATATACACAGTGGTGCCTTCAATAAGAAAGGACACAAGGGACCCATTGGATCTTTTTTTTCTGTTAATATATTGGAGAAAGTAGAAACTGTGAATAAAACAAAATAATCTATAAAATGGCTTAAGAATATCTATAGAACTCAGTATGCCACAGATGAGGATGAAACTAAGCTGGCATTTTTCCTTTGCCATCAAGAATTTTACCAATATATTTAGAAAGTTTTTTAGTCATCACTTCTCTTTGACATTTCATCACTCTATATATCTTGCAGTCATTATTTCTTGGTTCACAAACCAATATTTTAATTTATTTCAATGATAAAGATATAAATAAAAAAATGAATGTCTGGGAAATTAAAAGGAAAAAACTAGTAGGATTACATTTATCCTATTAATCTCCTTCATATTATTTGTAGGGCAGTGTCAACATATTGCACACTGAAAGAAACATGAATATGCTCTGACCTTTTCTTGTGCAAATTAAGAACATAACTTTCAAAAGTACAATTTTTTCCTTTTTGATAACAATCCTGCCCTATTTAAACTTTGTTCTTCTTGCTCATTCAAAAGGTAAGCTGGAAAATACATGCATCTTGTAAAAGAGTCCAAGGCATAGTAGAACTGCTTGATACTGTATATTCTCAATCTATGCTTACAAATTGCAGTAGAGCATTACATTATATATTTATAAATTAGTCACTCCTTTCGTGTTATTTTTCTACCAGGAAGTTCCATAAGCCTCTGCGTTCTTCTGTTTTTTAGATCTACTATATGGACGACTACCCCAGGGCTTATTGTCCATCCTAAAAGCAGGATGAGCGGAAGAGGCCGTCCATTCTACAAATATATTGGAATATATTGCACAATTACACAACAGATTCATGTAAATGGAACCTATTCTAAAAACACATGGAAAAGGCACAAGCAACACAGACCCATTGCTATGACCGTGGCACATCTCTTCTGAAGTTCTGCCCTAGAGACTACATCATGGTACTTGTCTCCACCTCCCACTTTAAATTATTGGCTCACTGGCATGGCCCTTAGTAAGGTAAGGAGAAAAAGTGGCTTGTAAATTATTTGGCGAAACAGCCAAATCGCCCTTCAAGCAAGCAGGTGCATCACGTCAACTTGCTGAAACCATGGAAGTAAAGGGACCCAAGTCCCCAAACCAGTCAGCCCTGTTTTGTCTTTGCTTATAAATCGATCCTTAACTTCAGCACCAATTTGACAGCCTAACAGCAACAGGAGCTTGAAGAAGTTATGCTTTCTGTCCCGGAGGTAGTGAGCGAGAAACCTGGATGGACCTCTTTGGTTGATAATGCCTATATCGACTCAAGGAGGCAAAACAAGCAGAGGTGAAACATGAAATCAAGAGTATGCTGAATGTAGGTGTAACTGAGGATAGTCACAAATCCCTGGTCCAGTCCCGTTGTCTTGGTTCCCATGCCAGATGGAAATTGGAGGCTTTGCAATTACTTCCGTCAGCTTAATCAGGTATTCCAATCAACACCTATCAAATGCCGCAAGTGGACGACCTCCATGCGCACCTTGGTAAGGCAGAATACTTGAGCACTCTTGTCATGATGAAAGGGTATCAGCAGGTTAATTTAATAGACTCCACAAACATTAAGACAGCATTTAGCACCCGTAGTAGACACTGGCAGTATCATATCCTTCCATTCGGATTACATGGGGCGACGGCAACTTTCCAGTGTCTGGTGGATAGAGTCCTACACTCCCACAACACATACATTGCTGCCTTCCTGGATGATGTCATCATTTATTCCAGCACATGGAAGGAACACATACAGTGTGTCCATGCTATGCTCCATTGGATTAACTGACGCCAAATGTTTGGGCTACCTGGTGGGCAGGGGCATGGTAAGACCACAGTGTTCGAAAATAGATGCCATAGGCAAATGGCCCCATCCAAAGACAAAGAGACAGGTCCAGGCCTTCATTGGGTTAGCTGGTTACTACCGCCGGTTTGTACCTTGCTTCCCAGAGAGGACTCTGCCTTTGATAAATCTAACAAAGAAGCTGGCCCTGAACATTGTGGCATGGGATTCAAAGGCAGAAGCTGCATTTAGTGACCTGCAGCAGGCCCTGACGTTAGCACCTATCTTAATGACTCCTAATTATCCTTTGCCTTTTATCCTCCACAGTAACACTGTGCTGAGCTAAGGCGTTGATGGTGTAAATGACCCACCATGTTCCTGAGCCAGAAACTGTTGGACTGGGAAACCAGATATGCGGCAGTCGACTGGGAAGGTCTGGCGATCAAATGAACAGTTACACGAATGAGGAGTTACCTCCCAAGCCGTGAGGTCAGCCTTGTCATGCCCCTTTACAGTGGATGGGAGTACACAGGGAATCAAACCCACAAGTCACAAGGTGGTTTTTGGACCTCCAGCCTTAATGGTTTATTGTCTTCCATCGTTGGGGCGCTCCCATTGCAAACACTGAAGATTTATCTAGGGTTCACAACATCTAGGTTTGGGCCACCTGACCCAACAAGTCTAAGTTGGGGGGGTCGGTTAGGGGGTGTTGGTGCTTCTGTTTAATACAAGTGCACACATGAGAGACAGCTCAAATACTTGTAGCTGTCCACTAGTGTCTTTATCATTAGTTGTCTTTTTCCCTTCTGGTTCCATTGACATCACTTCCAGTTCCTGTTCCTCTGGACCTGCCCCTTCCTGCCAACTCACCAAATCTTTTCTATTGTATTTAGTTCTGTTTTGAACCCAGTCGGTAAAGAGAGTTATTTCAACATGCATGTCAAGTACACAGGGTAGCTACCCCAAATCTTTATCTGTGTCTTTGTGTTTATTTCACTATATACATATACAGGTCAAATTCCATTACAACAAATATCATTACTACGAAATTTTCATTACAACGAAGTATTTTTACGGTCCCAACAGTTTCCACATAAGACAGTCTATAAAAATCTTGTTACTACAAAATACATTCAGCAGATACTTTCATTACAAAAAAGTGCCCAAAAGACCTTGAAATGCCTGAATGAATCATTCACAGAGCAATCAAATGAATGAATCGTCCACAGAGCAGTAAGTTCTGTGGTCGCAGCTATGATCCCCGAACAGAAACACTGTAAATTTTTCTCTTTCCTCGTACTGTTTTTTTGCTGTTTTTGTTTTCTGTGGTTTTCAGTGATACCTTCTGCTTATTGCTTGTCAACATTTGAAAAACATCCATTGGAATTTAACTCATTGTCACTCCCCCTATTTTCAGAAAGGTTTGCAAATGTATTATATATCAAAAACTGAAATCTGTGAATTCTATAAATATTCAGACCCTTTGCTATGGCACTCTAAATTAAAGTCAGGAACATCATAACTCCTTTGAATATCTTTGAAGTATGTCTAGAACTTGATTAGAGTACATTTGGGTAAAACTGAACTGATTGGACATCAATTGGAAAAGCAAACACTAGTGCTGGGCGGTATGACCAAAATTCTATATCACTGTATTTTTCAAAATGATACCGGTTTCACGGTATTCAACGATATTTTTTTCCCGTGCATGAGTGGATGTTAACCACATTTTCCACTGCAATTTCTGCAGTAGACTGGCTAAGAATAACCTATTGCACTGTCATGAGAATTGTACATTGTACAAAAAACATTTTAATGTGCACACTAGTATTAATTCAGGTTTGAATGACCCCATAAAGTGATAGTTTTCAAGGGGGTGGCACTAATGAAGAGAAGGAATCACATTGCATGACAGCTGCAGTCAAAATATAGAACCTTTTTATTGAACAAATTTTGCAAACAACTTAAACTATAATTTTGACAACATATTTTTAACCATCCAAAGAGGCATTTAGACTTAGTAAAATATCCAGAGGTGCTTGTCAAAAGTTGTATTGCACTGAACATGTCTTAGAAAAGGAATAAATAGTAAATATTTTTTTATTTTTTAACTACACTTTCTGTTAATGTTACCAATCTCTGTCCACTGACACATGAGCTATATGGATTGTAATGGCGTTGGTTCTCGATCCACCGCTTGTAGGCAGTACCTTTGGCAAACGCGTCTGACTCGAGTGTCTTCTATCTTTTTCAGTTTTACCTGAGGACATGGAGGGTGCCAATCTTAGTTCAATACATTCATAATACACCAAAGCATGTTTGTGGCTAAGGTGGTGCAGCAAATTGCTCGTGTTGCCGCCTCCGGCGACAACTTTAGCTCAACAGAATATACAGTAAATACTGTAGTTCTTTGGTCTACATTCGACCTTTTAAAACCAAAGTATCTCCAGACAACAGACACGGCTCCTTTTTTCGGCAAAAGTTATTCTATGTCATCACGTTCAACTTTATCATCTGCTACAGCTTCAGTTTCTTAATGTTCTCTGTCCATTTTCATCGCTCAATACCGCCACTAACGCATGTACTCCGTTGCATGCGTGTTTAGCGGTGTAGCAGTGAAAAAGGTCCCCCCTTAAACAGTTTTCCTCTGCACCATATTCCGAACGTTGTTTAAGCTATTTAAACCAGTATTGCAGTATAAGAAAAATCTATATCATAACAAAAATAAAAAACGGTTTTCGGTATGAACCGGTATACCTCCCAGCACTAGCAAACACCTGTGTATATAAGGTCTCACAATTCACACAGCATCTCATGGCAAAAAATAAGCCATAAGTTCCAAGGAACTCTCTATAGACCTCTGCGATAAAAGTGTGGTGAGGCACTGATCAGGGCATCTGTATAAAACCACTTCTGAAGAATTTGTTTCTTCCCAGAGGCACAGTGGCCTCGGTAACTGTGAAATGGAAGATGTTTGGAACCACCAGGATTCTTCCTATAGTTAGGGTTAGCCAAACCACACTGAGTACTGGGCAAGAATGGACTTGGTCATGGAGGTGAGCAAGAATCCATTGGTCACTATTACAGGGCTACAACAATCCTTTGATGAGATGGGAGAATTTCTCAGAAGGATGACCATCTCAATACTGCTCCATCAATCAGACACATATGAGAGCCCGCATGGAGTTTGCCAAATGTCATTTAAAGGACAACGTTTGAGGGAAACAATTTTCTGGTCTGATAAAACAAAAATTAAGCTTTTTGGGCATAAAGCTCACTGCTCATCACCTATCTAATATCATCCCTACAGTGAAGCATGGTGCAGCATCATGCTGTGGGGGTTCTTCTCAGCAGTAGGGGCAAAGTGAGTGGTCAGAAATGTAGGAAGGATGGAGGAGGTATAATTTTGAGAGGTTCTTAAAGAAAACTTATTACAAAGTACATGAAACCTCACATGGTTCACCCTTAGTGAACAATAGTGATCCTAGGCAAACAGCCATGACAACACTTGATTGGCTTCGGGACAGGTCTCTGACTGTCTTTGAGTGGCCCAGACAAAGCTCAGACTTAAGCCCCATAGAATATCTATGGAGAGGCCTGAAAATGGCAGTTTACAGATGTTTCCAATCTAGTCAAACAGTCTGAGAGGGTCTGCCAGTATGAATAAGATAAACTGCCCAAATCCAGGTATGCAAAGTTTGTAGAGACTTGAAGAACTAAAGTTGTAATTGCTGCTAAAAGAGCTTCTGTATAATATTAAATTAAGGGTCTGAAAACTTATACGAATGGGTGATTTCAGTTTGTAATTTTGAACAAATTTGCAAACCTTTCTGCAAACATGTTTCACTTTGATATATTGGGTTACTGAGTGTAGATTGATAGGGAATATTACAAATGTTTTAATTTAAAATTAAATCTAAAACACAATAAAGTGAGTAAAAAGTGAAGTGGTCTGTGTACACTGTACACATGTACACTGTATATATATATTTTTTTGGTTGTTTTTTTTACAAAAATGAAAAAGCACACACTAAACAAAAAATTTTATCAAGACAATCTGCAAATATAATCCCTTGATATTATAAAGCATTTTTTAATAAAATGAAAATCACTCACAACACTGCTAATTGTCTTGCAGATGTACACACAATGGTCTGAACTAAAAGGAATATTTTCTACTAATATCTGACTTTTTTCTTTTCTTTTCAAACAATATTGTGTTAATTGAGCACACAGCTCCATCAAATCCCCTCTAAAATGTTTACTTTCTTCTCTAATGAACCCAGATGCTCTGTGAAACCAAGATCAATTTGTTTCTGTCACAAAGAACATTGATTATTGTGTTATTGAAAAAGGACAGAAAGAAAGAAAAATGGCATCTGCAAGGACTGTTACAATTTTATTGCTAATTGCATACAGGAATTCTAAGCATAAAAAAGGTTAATGCCACCAATAAAGATGACCTCACACTTACTCTGGAAATTAAAACATTTAGCACAGACAAAACACAGATTTTTCATACTTTCAATAAGCATAATGTGAAACTTCTTAAACAGCAAAAACATTTTGTATACTATAATACTGTAAACCTCAAGATTAAGTGGCTTGAGAATACTATGTTACTTTTATACAAGGTAATATATATACTGTATATTATATATATATATATATATATATATATATATATATGTGTGTGTGTGTGTGTGTGTGTGTGTGTGCTATTTATTTGTGTTCATCAAAGAAAACAAAGATCCATTGCTTCCTCCCTGATTTATTCACCTTTCTACTAAATGTGTGGACTTCAAACACAATTTTACAGTATCTGGTGATCAGATGCTATAGAAGAGTTGCTTCAGTACACAAAAATCCCCAACAGCTGTGTCTCTCAACCACTGCATCTTAAATAGTTGCCAAGATTTATATATTGATACATGTGGTACAGTGGTAAATGCTTCTGTCCTCATAGGTGCTGAATGTAAGACTTGCTTCGGAAGCAGTCTTGGAATTTTCATATTTCAATGACAATGACTTTCTTTTCCTGGTTAACCAGTTATTGTCCTACATTCAAAGAATTGGATTAAGGTAACTGATGATTACTCACCTTTTTGGGTAAGTTGTGGGCACACCTTTTACCACCCAATTATATTATGGAGTAGGACTGGTGTCCCTTCAGCACATAAAGTGATGACTTTCAGTCACATTTCAATTCCATATCAATGTTTTTTTCCATATCTTCTATGTAATATTAAGGTTAATAGAACATTTTCAAGGATCACAAAAAAGAAAAGCTAACTACATAGATTTACTTTATTTTATGTGTGCCTTAACATGCTGTAATGAGCACTTGTCACTGAAAGATTCACTGGCTTTTCAACTAAGGGATGCTCCAAAGGTGGTTATTTTCTTCCCCCAACTAAGCACAACTATGTTTTTTACTCTACTAATCACTTCACTTACACTGTCACGTTTATAAGATGATAATTGTTAACTGACTGGATCGATGATTTATTTAACCTAAAAAACCATTAAGAATCTACACTGTGCAAAAAATAAGAGGCATTTTTTATTCTTTAAGCTCAAGCATTTTCCAAAAATTCTAAACAAATTCTAAAGAAATTTTTTTTCAATACTGACTCAAAAAAAGAAATTAATTCTACACAGAAAAATATTTGTCATTCTAGAAATGGGTAAACAGAAATACAGTAAGTCTTATACTGTAAGCTTTATTTAATTGCCATATTAATTGGAAGCAGGAGGAGGAGAAAAAAGAAGAAGAAAAGTATTGTGTATTGTGTTGCTGTGCTTAGTGGGACTGTGTGTGCCTGTGGGAAACGGGGAAGGTTTTCCCTTCAGGTGAAGAAACAAAATAAAAATGTGTGCTTTTTATCAGTGTGCCTCCTGTGTCTGTCTATGTCGGGTTGGGTGGCTGGCACGCACCTGTAGAAGTGTCACAATACTTAAGGAAATATTCCTGAATGGAGCCCGGCCTATACCAGGGTACATTCATCACTACACCCACTTTTGGCAAATACTGTTATCATTTAAACCAAGATGTGTGCCTTTGACATATTTAAAGTAAAACTGACATATCCAGAGGAAAACCTACACAGACACAAGAAGGTGCAAGCTTATCCCAGACAGTGGTTGAATTCTGAAACAAACTTAGGACTTAGGAACTGTATGGCAGAAACAACAATGCATCACCATGCCACTTTTTTTTTAAGGAAGAATGTTTAAATTACAAAGCCTGAAAATGTTTAATGTGAAAAATAAAATGTAGAGGACACTAGCTGGTGTTTGCTAGAGCAGAGCTAAATGCAGTATTTTAAATGGACTTCCTAGCATCTAAGGAGTTCTTACTATGAATGATATATCCTAACTTAATGCAAATTCAAACTATGGTTAATACGAAGAAACATAATTGTACAATTTGTTCCTGCACCACTATCTAAAAGGCTATTTTGGATTAATTTATTAATTAAAATAAAACAACCCAAAGATAAAAGATTGGCCAAAAAATGTTTGCATTTGTTTCTGAAAATAACTGCCATCATTGTCAATGCAGAAAACAAACTTCTATCATTTACTTGCCTCATTATATTATAGAGGGACAAACTTGTGCATTGACACAAAAGTGCTGCTGCAGTTCTGTTAGAAACTATGCATATTTATGTCTCACAGATGATGAATCTCGTGATATTCAAGATAAGCCTCAGTTGGCGATGTTTGCACTGTGTCGAATGACTGCAATGTAACAGAAGCAGCACTTCAGAATAAAAAAAATACAGTGGATATCCAGCAAGCACTGAAGTCTGTAATTGAGAAAGCTAAGAAACCGTTACAAGAACTTTCAGTCTCTTGTGATTGGTTGCCTCCAGCACTGATAGGCTGATAGGATCAGTAAGTGAGTTTTTGATACTCTGCAACACAATGGCATTGCAGGCTAATTTTGATATGTCACTGTAAAAAGTATGGGAACAAGTTTTGCACTAGTTTCAAAAATGTATTAAAAAAATGTAAAAATTAGAAACAATGCCTTACAACTATAAAATCTGAATAAAATAATAAACTGATGATGATATATTTTTATATTCAGGCTGACATATGAAAAGTAAAACAAAGTTTTATGTTTTCTTATTATAAAAAATATCGCAGGTGAATTACAATAATAATAATAATAACAGATTATTTGCAAATAAGAAGCAAATATTTTAAAACAGAAATCTTTTATTCTATGGCAAACAATATCCCAATGTACTTTATAACTCCAGATACATTACACAACTGTTTACAAGTATATTTTTTTAATGTTTGGAACAAAAGCAGTTTAAGTGACTTGCTTTAGCAGGACATTGTTGAAAGCAAGAACTGAACCTGCCAACTCCATTAAACTGTATTCCCTAAAAAAATACAGGTGTTAAAATTTTGTGTAGCTTGCCGATCAAAGTAAGTTTTATGCATTGGCCTTGGAGGGAACCATCAATTTTGTTACTGATACTTTTTTTATATAAATTGTTTTTCTTATTTTACCTTATCATCTTTTTTTTTTATTATATTGGGGATTTATTACTGCCATTTCAAAAAACACTGGATTCATTACAGTATAATTAGTATTAGTTTTCTTCTTCTTCTTCTAAAACTACTGCACCTTTAATAATAATAATAATAATAATAAATATATATATATTTTTTTTGCTGTTAACCATTACACTTTCTGTACTGAGTATTTTGTGAATAATGATGAGTGAACAGAAGATAAGAATCAGTGACCTTCTCACACGTACAGGACAAAAAAAACTCTGTATTATCTTACAAACTGGTGCTGAAGTCTGAAGTCTAATTGGAAGTAGATTCAAAAGAAAAAGTAAAAAATATGTTTTGTCTTCTCTTAGGACTGCCTGACAGAATCAAATACAGTACACTTTATTCATGATGAACAGTATCCTGTGCAGATACCTTCCCTAAACATTTATCCGTTCCCGGTGCCATCTCTCCTATCCACACTGGTAAACAATGAAAGGCTGATACTACAACTAAATAAAAAGTGTTACACAACCAAATGTTCAATAACACAAACTGTGAAATAATAAAAAAACGCTTTCAGGTGCTGATGAAAAACTGTAGCTGTGCCCTTGTCCAAATACCATAGATATTTTTCTTCAGTAGAAAAACAATATAAATGATTATACTGTATACAAACATAAAATGCATACATTTACAGTACCATGATTCAATTAAGCATTGCTGAAACTATGAATAATAACCATTGTTTGATTGGCTTATGATAATAGTTTAAACTAATATTATTGATTATAAGCTGAATTTAAATTTGCATTCTGAAATTTAACTGAGTTGATGCACTGCAACACCGTGGAAAAGACTAACTTTGAGACAAATTCATTTAAATAGACACATGAGGGCAGTATTCAACGTTAAGATTGTTTAACATTCAGAATAACAGACACATCCATGGAAGTATTTTGAGCGAAACTTCAGTGAAGTTTGTTGCAAAGGTTGTTAATACTCTGCTGGACTCCTTCCATCCAAAATCCATTTGCCAGTCTTCCAAACCTGCTCATCAATCTTTGTGCACAAGGGAGGAACAATCGAAACAAATTATTACTACATACAAAGCAAACATGCCATACTGTAAGCGTTACCATCATGTCCACTACACTGCTTACATGCACATGTGTTAGTTAGTTAGGTAAAAGCTTCCACAAGATAAATTTCCTGAGGCAAATGCTTGAGCAACTGCATTATTCCTTCTCCTGTTTGAAATAATCTGTCTCAATATTTCAGAAATTGCTATATTTATGTTTTTCAGCTGAACGTACAGTGTTACGCTTAGCAACACAATCTCAGGGGCAGTGTTGGGACAAATATGTAATGCAATACTTATTCTGTTGAAGTAAAAATACCTGCATTATTATTATCCCACCAGCACTTGGTATAAGGCAAATAAGGTGTGCTGCTCCTTTGCAGATCTCAGTCACACAGCAAAGCAGAAGAGTCTCCTACATGCAATTCGGTAACAGAAACTTACCAGGGACGTGCAGTCAGGGGAGGCAGTTTTAATGAAAAGTAAAAAAAAAAAAAAAAAAAAAAAACTCATAATGATAACATGAAATAAATGTGTCCACTGGTCTGTGCTATAAATTTGTTTTCTGTATGATTCCAATAATGTTAATCATTTTTATAGTCAAAATCGCTGAATTTGCACATTTTCTGTTCAAATACAGGGGAGAAACGTGAATGTTCATATTGTGAATCACGGCTCAGGTTGAGGATGTACAAGTAAAAAGGGGATGGATGTTATTTACTTCACAGCACATGAAGAACTAAATGTACTTATAAATTATAATAAAACTATCACAGTCTTCAGTCTCATGGCGAACTCATGGCTGTTGATGATGACATTTAACTCTTTTTTGAGCAGTTTAATGACATTGAGCATTACACCATAAGAGCACTTCAGAAGCATGATTGTGCTTATAAATGGAGGTTTTTAAGAAACCAGGTATCTCACCTTTTCTGGGGTTTGTGTGTACATGTAAACACACCCAGTGTGCCTCTACTAGTTCTTCTCCTAGTTGACCAAAAAAGGGTAAAATATGCCACTAAAGATGTAGATTAATAGAATAGAATAGAATGCCTTTTATTGTCACTATACACATGTACAATGAGATTAAAAGCAGCTCCTTCAGTGCAGACATATATGTAGAACACAACAAGTAAATAAACAAATAAACAAATGGTGCAAAAAAGTTGCAAAAAGTTGCAAAGAAGTTGCAAAAAAGTTCAGCGACGCTATATACATATGGAAAGAATAATAACTATTGCACTATTGGGTTATTGCACATTATTTAAATATTGCACAAAAATGATGATCATGTGCAGTGAGTAGTGGATGTTGGACCCTGAGAGTAATGATATTGTACAGTATACAGATATTGCACAGTTATTATCAGTACCATTTAGATATTGGATATTGCACAGTTGATGGATAGAAGGAAGTCTAGGGGTTGGGGGGTTAGACTGTATAGTCAGTGCATGTGTGAGTTTAGAATTGTTATGGCTTTTGGGGAAAAAACTGCTCTTGAGTCTGTTTGTCCTTGTTGTGATGCACCTGTAGTGCCTCCCTGAAGGCAACAGGTCAAACAGATCAGAGCCTGAGTGGGAGCTGTCCTTAATGATGTTTTTTGCTCCACTGAGGCAGCAGGAGGTGTAAATGTCCATCAGGGAGGGGAGAGGGCAGCCGATGATCTTCTGTGCTGCCTTTACTACTCTCTGAAGCTTCTCCCTGTCTGCCATGGGGCAGCTGCCGTACCATACTGTGATACAGTACGTCAGCAGACTCTCGATGGACGAGCGGTAGAAGGTCAGTAGCAGGTTGGAATCCAGGTTGTGCTTTCTGAGGACCCTCAGGAAGTGTAACCGCTGCTGAGCCTTCTTGATGACTGCTGTGATGTTGTTTGTGCAGGAGATGTCAGCGGAGATAAGGACACAGAGAAACAGGAAGGTATGGACCCTCTCCAGACACTCACCGTTGATTTAAAGGGGGGCTAAGTCGGTGCTGTGCCTCCTGAAGTCGACAATGGTCTCCTTGGTTTTCCTGGTGTTCAGAGCCAGATTGTTCTTTGAACACCAGGCTGCCAACTTCAGAACCTCCTCTCTGTAAGCTGCCTCATCTCCCTTTGAGAGGAGTCCGACCACTGTGATTTCATCAGCAAACCTGACGATGAGGTTGTTGTTGTGGGCCGGACTGCAGTCATGGGTGTAGAGACAGTACAGAAGGTGGCTCAGCACACAGCCTTATGGGGTACCGGTGTTCAGTGTGCAAATGGAGGAGTAGTGGAGGCCGAGTCTCACAGTCTTGAGCCAGTTGGTAAGAAAGTCTTTTATCCAGACACATGTGAGAGGGGGGAGGCCAATAGTGACCAGTTTGGTGATGAGAATCTCAGGAATGACTGTATTAAAAGCTCAGCTGTAATCCACAAAGAGCATCCGGACATAGCTCTGCTGCTGCTCTAGATGGCTCAGCAGAGAGTGGAGAGCTACGGCGATGGTGTCTTCTGTGGATCTGTTCGCGCAAATTGGTAGGGATCGAAGTCTTGGGAGAGATAGTCCTTGATGTGCTGGAGAACCATTCTCTCGAAGCACTTCATGATTACCGGAGTGAGGGCCACAGGACGATAATCATTTAGGCTGGTGATGGGAGACTTCTTCGGCACCGGAATGATTGTGGCTGATTTTAGGCAGGATGGAATGACTGCCTGCGCTAGGGAGAGGTTGAAGTTTTGGTGAAGACAAAGGTGAGCTGGTGGGCACACGCTCTGAGCACCCTACCAGGCACTCCATCTGGGCCGGCAGTCTTCTTGGGGTTCACTGCCAGGAGCACCCGTCTGACATTGTGCCCCTTCACAGTGAGTGGAGTAGTGCAGGAACCCGGTGAGGGTGGGAGCAGGGCTGGAGCAGGCGAGTGCTGCTGTTGTGAGTGCTGCTTTGAGCTTTGCTCAAAGCGAGCAAAGAAGCAGTTTAGATCCTCTGCTAGCTGTGCACTCAGATCTCCTGTTGTTGCATCACAGCCTCTGTAGTTTGTGATGTTTTGTAATCCCTGCCACACCTCCCGTGTATTGTGGCTGGACAGGTGGAACTCTATGCTCCTCTTATGGTCCGTCTTGGCTTTTTTAATTCCACTTTTCAGAGCGGCTCGGGCAGTCCTGTACAGAGCTCTGTCACCTGACCTGAAGGCAGCCTAGCGGGCTCAGAGGAGTATACGGACCTGGCTGGTCATCCAGGGTTTCTGGTTTGGGAAAACCTGAATGTTTTTGTTCACAGTCACATTTCCGATGCAGAACCTGATATAGTCCAGTACCGTTCCTGTGAATGTTTCAAGCTCTTGGTGTTCAAATATGTCCCAGTCCGTCTGTTTGAAGCAGTCCTGTAGTTTGGAGAGTGCATTTTCAGGCCAGGTTATAACAGTCTTTATGGTGGGCAAGGCACTGCGTCTGAGGGGGGTTTAGGCTGGGGAGAGCAGGTGAGAAAGATGGTCGGCCTTTCCGAGTTCGGGGAGGGGTATAGCTCTGTACGCGTGCTTGATGTTGGAGTAAACATGGTCCAGAGTGTTCTCCCCTCTAGTAGAACACTTAACATGTTGATAAAATTTCGGGAGTACAGTCTTCAAGTTGGCCTTGTTAAAGTCTCCTGCAATTATATGAGCACCGTCAGGGTGGGCTCGCTGCTGTTCATTAATGGTATTCAGCAGGAGAGAGAGAGGCGTGTTTACATTGGCGTCGGGTGGAATGTACACAGCCATGACAATCACTACTGTTAGCTCTCTTGGTAGAAAAAAAGGCCGGCATCTTACAGACATGTACTCGAGGTCAGGGGAACGTTGATGCACCAGTTCTCATGCACGTAAATACAGAGCCCCTCTCCCCTGCTCTTACCGGATTCCTTTGTCCTGTCCCAGCGGAGCAGAGTGCGACCTGCTAGCTGCATGCTAGCATCGGGTATCCCCAGGTGAAGCCAGGTTTCAGTGATAATCAAAACACAGCAGTCACGAACATATCGGTTTCCAGCAAGTTGTAATTCCAAGTCATCCGTTTTATGCACCAGGGATCTGGCATTGGTGAGATACAGGCTCGATAGAGGTGGCTTGTGTGGTTGTTTCTTTAGCCTTAGCATAACGCCGGATCTGCGGCCCCGCTTCTGCTTCCTTTCCCTCCTCCATCTGCACCATCTCCTAGACCCGACAACAATCCACGGAGAGCCCGCTGGTCTCGCTATGTTGTCTGGGATGTTGTGTGTGTGATGAAAAATACTTGAAACAGATGTCTGGCACTGGACACCAATGTCTATAAGGTTCTGATGGGTGTAGCGGATGTTCACCGAACCAATTGTGCACAAACAAGCAAGAAAAATATACAAAAACAACAAAAAAGAGCACTGAAAAGGAGAGCCATGAGCCACTGCAACCATGCGCGCCGCCATTCTCCGCCATTAAAATATGAAATCAGTGCAGCTACAAAAACAATACTTTCCATCTAAACATATAGCTTCTCATCAACACTGTCAGCTAACTACTGAAATGGGGTCTTATGTTCATGACAGTGCATGTCTGTATGAGCTATTTTATTGACCTACATATGTGAACTAGCACCTCAGTAACATGACTTGCTTTTTACACTGCTCTCCACAGTCAATGACTGATTTTTCTTAAATTAAACAGTGACAAAATGGAGGTTTTCCTCATTGGTACAAAATCAACACTATCCAAAACTGATCATTTTTCATTTGTTATTGATAATTCCTCTGTCTCCCCCTTCCCCACAGGTTAAGAGTCTGGGTGTCATCCTTGATAGTAGTCTGTCTTTTCAGCCTCACATCAGTAATATCTCCCGGTTTGCATATTTCCACCTGCGCAACACTAATCGTATTATTCCCTCACTCCCCACACCACTGTTGTCCTTGTTCATAGCCTTGCCACTTCTCGTCTGGATTATTGTATTTCCCTTTTCTTTGATCTTTCTCGTAAATCTCTTTATGTGCTTCAACTGGTCCAGAATTAAGCTAACCACATCATTACTAGAAACCTCTCTATTCACCATATCACTCCCGTCTTGCAGCAGCTTCACTGGCTTCCAGTTAAGTTGCATATTGAATTCAAAGTTCTTCTCTTAACTTTTAAGGCTATCCACAATCTTGCCCATCCATATCTGTCCGAACTCCTCCATTTTGTTATTCCCTCCCGCACCCTTAGATCCTCTTCCCTCATCAACTTGACTGTCCCTTTTGTCCGTCTTACCATGGGGAGAACTCACAACCATCTGTGCTTAGAAATATTGAATCATTCTCACTTTTCAAATCTAAACATAAAACTCATTTGTTCAAGACTGCTTTTTCTGTCTGACTACAATTGCTCTGTCTGATTTTAAATTTTGTATTTTAGTTTTGTTCATAATGTGTGTTTTATGTATTGTTCGGTGTCCTTGAGTGTTCAGAAAGGCACCTACGAATAAATAAAATGTATTATTGTTATTATTAACAGACATCTGAACCATGCCAAGAGGCTTAATAAGCATGCCCGGAATATCAGTGCAATCTGAGTGGCAATGTTTCTCAGCTGCCTACTTGTAGGTCAATTTACACTTCCTCTCTCTGAAGATCTGCACACTTACTCAACTGTTTTAAATATGAAGGGTCAAACACTTGCTTTGCATGCATAGGTAGGCTACATACATCATGTACATTGTATGTATGAATTGTATGTATCTGTGACTGTTAACAGGCAACAATCACAACTGAGGACATTAATACATTCTTGTTCCTAAACAAACACAAATAAAAAACATTTTCATTTCACAATATAAGCATAATGCATATGTGTAACATTTTCTGGAAAATTTATCACAGTATTATTTTTTGTTTTCTTTTGTTAGTACCAGTGTCTCCTTTAAACAATTAATGTTTACTAATCAATCAAAGGTGGGGGTTTAAATATTGAAGTGAAATATTGCAAAATAAACAACTGTAGTTGAAACTTTTTACATTTGAAGCAGAGGACCAACAAGGAATGTATTTACTTAAAAGATAAGTTTGGTATTTTTTAAGTTTATGTTATTTCTACACAAACATAGTATATGTGCATTTGTCACATGAAATTATGTTCTGAAGTTAAGCATTTTCTATAAATTCAAAAAGTATCTTACCCACCCTGGTATTTAATATTGGAGGCTAAAGGACACCAGAAAACAAAACCTTAAAAACGTACCGAATATGTCCATTTTTCAAGCCATGTCATCAAGCATTGATCCATGTTTTGCGATCACAAGCAAATTGTATTATTGCTAATACATGTAATTTTCAAACAAAAAAATGACAAGCTGTGTACACTCCCTCAGTTCATCTTCTTCCTCAGTAACCTTTCAACCCCCCAGAGTGTAGTTTCCTCTCAAAAGACCAAATCACAGTAAAACTTTCCTACCATGTATTTGGTGTTATGTTGATTTACTTGGTGTTTTAATATGAGAACTCCTCCCAAAGAGTCCACTGCTATAACACAAGTAAATAATAAACGCATCCTTGCCTCAAGAAAAATAGTACCTGGAATATGTGATAAAATGATTATTTCTGGATCCCTTATGTTGTCTCAAACGTGCATCTGAAACATGGAAGGTAAGTTTTCTTGTTTTGAAACTTCTTCTTTCTTCAAAGTGGATGACTTCAATAAGTTTTTAGGTTTTTATTTTCCGGTGGTGCTCCGTAGTCCATATACTTCATTATAAAATGCCAGTGTGAGTAAGATATTTTTTGAACTTCACAGAAAACAATTAGCCTTAGAACACAGTTTCACATGGCTAATGCATATATACCATGTTTGTAAATAAATAACTTTCACTTGGAAAAAAATAAACTTATTCGTTAATATTAAAAAAATAGGCTACATGTTTGTACATCTGCACAGCTCTTTTTGATATAATGGTACAATTTTGCCAAAGTGTTTACAAGTGTTCTTCTTCTTCTTTCGGCTGCTCCCGTTAGGGGTTGCAACAGTGGATCATCTTCTTCCATATCTTTCTGTCCTTTCCATCTTGTTCTGTTACACACATCACCTGCATGTCCTCTCTCACCACATCCATAAACCTTCACTTAGGCCTTCTTCTTTTCCTCTTCCCTGGCAGCTCTATCCTTAGCATCCTCCTCCCAATATACTCAGCTTCTCTCCTCTGCACATGTCCAAACAAACGCAATCTCGCCTCTCTGACTTTTTCTCCCAACCGTCCAACTTGAGCTGACCCTCTAATGTACTCATTTCAAATCCTATCTATCCTCATCATACCCACTGCAAATCTTAGCATCTTTAACTCTACTACCTCCAGCTCTGTCTCCTGCTTTCTTGTCAGTGCCACCATCTCCAACCCATATAACATAGCTGGTGTCACGACTGTCCTATAGACGTTCCCTTTCACTCTTGCTGATACCCATCTGTCACAAATTACTCCTGACACTCTTCTCCACCCATTCCACCCTGCCTGCACTCACTTTTTCACCTCTCTTCCACAATCCCCATTACTCTGTACTGTAGATCCCAAGTATTTAAACTCATCCACCTTCGCCAACTCTACTCCTTGCATCCTCACCATTCCACGGACCTCCCTCTCATTTACACACATGTATTCTGTCTTGTTCCTACTGACCTTCATTCCTCTCCTCTCTAGAACATATCTCCGCCTCTCCAGGGTCTCCTCAACCTGCTCCCTACTATCGCTACAGATCACAATGTCTCCTGTCTAATCTCGTCTTGTCAACCTGTCCATCACCATTGCAAATAAGAAGGGGCTCAGAGCTGATCCCTGATGTAATCCCACCACCACCTTGAATGCATCCGTCACTCCTACCGCAGACCTCACCACTGTCACACTTCCCTTGTACATATCCTGTACAACTCTTGCGTACTTCTCTGCCACTCACGACTTCCTCATACAATACCACAGCTCCTCTCGAAGCACCCTGTCATATGCTTTCTCCAGGTCCACGAAGATGCAATGCAACTCCTTCTGGCCTTCTCTATACTTCTCCATCAACATCCTCAGAGCAAACATCGCATCTGTGGTGCTCTTTCTTGGCATGAAACCATACTGCTGCTCACTAATCATCACCTTCCTTCTTAACCTAGCTTCCACTACTCTTTCCCATAACCTCATGTTGTGGCTCATCAATTTTATCCCCCTGTAGTTATTACAGTCCTGTACATCCCCCTTATTCTTAAATATCGGCACCAGAACACTTCTTCTCCACTCCTCTCACCTTCCAAGATTCGATTAAACAATCTGGTTAAAAACTCCACTGCCATCTCTCCTGCACACCTCCATGATTCCACAGGTATGTCATTTGGACCAACGGCCTTTCCATTTTTCATCCTCTTCATAGCTGTCCTTACTCCCTCCTTGCTAATCCATTGCACTTCACTATCTGATTCACTATCTCCACATCATCCAACCTCTTCTCTCTCTCATTCTCTTCACTCATCAGCCTCTCAAAGTACTCTTTCCATCTGCTCAACACACTCTCCTCGCTTGTGACTATGTTTCCATCTTTATCCTTTATCACCCTAACCTGCTGCAGATCTTTCCCAGCTCGGTCCCTCTGTCTAGCCAATCAGTAAAGGTTCTTTTCTCCCTCCTTAGTGTCCAACCTCTCATACAACTCATCATACGCCTTTTCTTTAGCCTTCGCCACCTCTCTCTTCACCTTGCGCCTTATCTCCTTGTACTCTTGTCTACTTTCTGCATCTCTCTGACTATCCCACTTCTTCTTTGCCATCCTCTTCCTCTGTATAATCTCCTGTATTTCCTCATTCCACCACCAGGTTTCCTTTTCTTCCTTCCTCTGTCCAGATGTCACACAAAGGACCCTTCCTGCTGTCACCCTTACTACATCTGCTGTAGTTGCCAAACTGTCTGGTAACTTTACTACCACCCAGTGCCTGTCTCACTCCTCCCTAAACTCAAACTTTCTAGTTTTCCTTTGTCAACTTCCACCATTTAATCCTTGGCTCTGCTCTCACTCTCCTCCTCTTCTTGATCTCCAAGGTCATCATACAGATCACCATCCTATGCTGCTTAACTACACTTTCCCCTGCAACCACTTTGCAGTCTTCAATCTCCTTCAGATCAACTCTTCTGCACAGGATGTAATCTACCTGTGTGCATCTTCCTCCACTCTTGTATGTAACCCTATGTTCCTCCCTCTTCTTAAAATATGTATTCACCACAGCCATGTCCATCCTTTTGGCAAAATTCACAATCCTCTGACCTTCTTCCTTCCTCTCCTTGACACCATACCTATCTATCACCTCCTCGTCTCCTCTGTCCCCTTCACCAACATGTCCATTGAAATCCGCTCCAATCACCACTTTCTGTCCCTTGGGTACACTGTTCATCACTTCATCCAACTCACTCCAAAAATCTTCTTTCCCCTCCATCGTACACCCAACTTGCGAGGCATATGCACTAACAACATTCATCATCACACCTCCAATTTCCAGCTTCATAATCATTACTCTGTCTGACACTCTTTTCATCTCCAAAACACTCTTGACATACTGTTCCTTCAGAATAATCCCTATGCCATTTCTCCTCCCATCCACACCATGATAGAACAATTTGAAACCATCTCCGATCCACCTGGCCTTACTCCCCTTCCATTTAGTCTCTTGCACGCACAATATATCAACCTTCCTTCTCCCCATCATATCTGCTAACTCTCTCCCCTTACCAGTCATACTGCCAACATTCAAAGTTCCTAACCTCAGTTCCACTCTCTTTACCTTCCTCCTCTCGTGTTTTAAAAGTGTTTTGTCTAACACATGTTAATTTTGCCCAATTTTTGTTTGAAATGAAACACTTCAATTTATTACATATAAAAACCTGCTATTGAGGTCCTTCAATGAAAAAACTCTTGAAAGGAAGTACAGGCCACTTAATGTAAAAAAATCATTTTTTTCCTTATCACTAGAAAAAACTAGCTTGTTTCAAAAACTTCTTAAACAAGTAGTCAACAGGCAGCTCTGCACAGTGCATTCAAAAATAATCTAGGTGGGAGTAGAGCTGAGCTGTGAATAATAAAAATGTTCTCAAATCCATAAGTTTTCTATTCAATCTCCCTCTGAGGAGATGCTCGAAGATCTAATGAACCATTTTCCATAACCATAACCTTTTTCAGTGCTACATAGTTCCCAAATAGCGCTGTTAGGAAGAAAGAAATGATAAAAATTCTGAGTGCTACATATTGCATGCATGTATTAAACTATATTTCATTAAAAGCATATTGTGTTTCATTCAGCGTTATTATAGTAAATCATTTCTGAAGTCAGCTTTTCATCTTTTTAGAGTCTCTAATAAGGCTAAAAACATTTGGTGCTCATCCAGCTGAACATACAAATTTGCAGTGATGCAGCCCTAACAGAATAGCAATTCTCTAGCAATTGTGAAAGTGACACTAGCCCAGCTCTACACTTGCAAGCCAATAAGAAAGCTGAACATACCGGTTACTGTATATACATAAAGGGTACTGTAGTTTTAACAAAAAAATGACCATTGGTGTTTTGGATTTTTCCTTGTTCTATTAAGCCTTCGATGACCATTAGAAATTATACAATAACAAAGTACATGTTTGTTCTAAAAAAACGTAACTCTGAACTGGACTAAGAATTTCTAAAATGTTATATGAAGACACACTAGAGAGATGCTAAGGGCAACAGCAAGGCACCAGGAGTTAAAACAAAGTTATTTTAACTAAATACACATTTGCAAAAAAAAAAAATATATATATTATATTTATATAAAAGGTAACAATGTTAAGCCTTCCACCTACACAGCAGATGCCATTCTAAACAAATGAACTAGATACAAAAAATACAGAGACTGGGTACTTTTCAAAAATAAGATCAAATGCTCACTCAATACAATTGGAATATGCATACTAAATTTATCCACTGTTTAATATAAGCAAAGTTCTTTACTGAAACATATGTGACAGCATATTGGAAACTTGTTAGCTATTCAAAATAAATACTTGTATTTTATAAACTGCTTGCTTTACTACAGCATGGTTCTGTTTGATGAGGCGCAAATGCGTATAAAAACAAAACATTTAAAAAGGAAAAAATACAGGAAAATACTGCCCCCTATCTTAATGAATGTACATGAAGACGATAATAAAAATCAGGAGTGGTCTCCCCTAGACTTTCTCGTATACTCAGATATGGGGATAGGTATCTGAGGAGTAAACCATAAGACAATGATTATATTTTTATATTATGTACATTAAAGAACCATCAACAACAAATCAAATCAAATTAATAATATATTGAACAATTATTGTAAAAGTAGTTGAATAAATTGGACTCTGCAGCCGCATGAATAAAAGGTAAAGTATCACTTCTGGTTAACAGAAATAGCCCAAAAGTTGACAGAAATCTACATTTTGTACCTAATATTTGTATGCAAAATTTGGTTGACCCAAGTGAAAGCATGCTCAAGTTATTATGTTTACATACACACACACACACACACGCACACACACACACACACACACACACACACACACACACACACACACACACACACACACACACACAGAGACAGACAGACAGACATAATTCCAAAAATGGTATTTTCATACTCGGGAGGTCTAAAACGTCAAGATTCATCAAAATCTTGAAATGGAAGTTTTGGACAAATACAATGCCTTCCCTATACTTCGTATACGAGAAAGTAAAAATTAATACATGAGACAATTATTTCAACTATGAGACATAGTAAGTTATTTTTAATAGCTCAACTACCATCAAAAAATCTATGTTTCTTTAAATAGAAATGCTGTATAAGGAAATCTGGAAAACAGCATGCAGAGAGAAATTATACTACCATCCTAGTGACTTAATACTTGCAAGAAACAGTACAGAAAAAACATGAGCATTGTTTTAGTTAGGAAGAAACATACCTGTGCCATTCAACTCATGTGTTTTGTTTTTGTTTATTAAATTTTTTTAAAATCTTTATGTCACACAAGACATCAGTCATGCAAGACAAGAGCAAAAAGTAGTATAAACATCTTAAAATCTCTGGTGTGTCATATATATTTTTGAGTTTTCCCACAGGCCAGAAATGCACAACTGGATAATCTCTTTTTTTATGTGATTTCCAACTTTATGCGTTCCTTTTTCTTGTTAACTGTAGAAAAATAAATTGGGAATTACAAAGACATTCTGCTGAAGTCTACACAAAGGAGGTGTTTTAATTGAAGAATTATAAAGGGTCCTGTTATCCCAGATGCTTCCCTATGGTTGAAAATGAAGACTATATAAAACACTTTCTTGTCACTTGGCTATGTAGACCTTTAATATAACAGGCTTTGATAGTGTAAACAGAGTCATAAAACTGCAACAGAAATAGCAATTATGTCAAAATCTGCCACCCCTGACCATAAAACAATAGGAGGCCCAGCATTACAGATACCTGAGAAATACTGCCACTTGTTATCTAAGCATATCTCACGATCATAACTTTGCCCTGGAGAGGCAGTATCAGTCTAAACTCTCTAGAAGCCATTCCAAGCCTTATGGCACCAGACTCCACCAGACCTCAGGAGGAAAGGTAGCAGGAAACCCTGCCAAACTAAAATGATTTATTATCAGAAACCAGAACTAATGCATTCTGTTTTACAACTCTCCTGGTAGACGAGCAGAGTAACTGCATTTATTGCCTACAAGTCACTTTCTGTTGGGTGCTCTGTATTATTTATAAGGCCAACGTTTTGACACTAGAACACTGCTAAATTATGCAAAATGCACATTTCGTTTACGTGTACAGCACTTTTTACTGCAGAAAACAATATATCAGTAATATATAAGAATATTTCTAGGTAAAACTAAGTGCAAAATATGTTTTGTTTGTTTCTACTTAACAGTCTTCCTAGATTTAATATGACGTGAACGTAGCTCCAGGTCAGTAAACTACCCAACATATCTCTTTTATTCTATTTCTTTTCAAACCACCAAAACTGTGAATCATATTTTAGGTTTCCACGTAATATAACAGATATGAAAACAACTGACATTTTTGGAAAACAGAAATAATTAAATATATGTAAATGTGGATGAGCACTCTTTTCATTCCAAAATTCACTCTGAAATACATTGCATTAAATAACTACATGAAAAACAAGGTATGATAATACATTATAAAGATTTTGTGTGAGAGAGTAAAATAAAATTGGCATGTTAAAAATTAAAACTGTCATCATCATGACTAGCCCAAAATTCTAAAGAGGACAACTCTATATTTTCAAACGAAGATTTTTTTTTTGTTGTTTTTTTATATCATCATTTATTAGCCGTCTGCCAAAAAAGTTTAAGGGTAAAAATACAAAACTGGGCTGATTTTTGCAAACAGAATTATGACTGAATGAATAATTGGACTTCATGCTTAAAATTTTGATGTACTACTTTTAAAATGATTTTAGGGAAACGCAAATCATAGTCTCAAGTGATGTAGCTGCAACAGAAAAAGTAAGTACAAAAGAAGAACAAAACAGCCTACTACAGGCTTCCATTATTTGAATTAGATTACAAAGGTCTACACTTTGTACAATGAATGTTTTTTCTGGAAAATTATTATAATTAAAAAAATGCTCCCACTTCAGCATAGCTTCTTACTAGCATATACTCACTGATACAAAAATAAAAATACACAAGAGTATGTGTTCTCCTTAAAAGTGTGAATATATGAATCTCACTAAATTCTTGGGCTGTTAATACAGAGATTTTACATTTCTGTGTGTAAAAGGGGTTACAACTGTGAGGAGTTTTCTCCTGTGTAACAGACAATTTGGCTTTGCCTTCCTGTCAACTGGAAACACAGATATAAGTTTTAGTAGGGATTCTCTAAGTACACCTAAAATGGATTTAATTGAACAGATCAGATACAATCCTTAATGGTCTCACCTGCAGGGTCTCAAATGGCTTGTAGTAGTTAAGGTGCCATATATTAAGTCATGTGGATTGGAATACCTGTAAAACATTAACAGTCCTTCTGCATTCCCACTTTCTGAAGTTCATATGACTGATTGTGCCCTCAGTTGGTGAAAGCCCACATAATGATTTCTCCAACTGCCATGCATACAGAAAAATACATGTATCTCTCCAAATTTCTACCTACATGACCTTTTTTTCAATTTGATATGTCACACCACTATCTAAGTCTAAATTGTGTGTTACCTTTAGGGTCAATTAAAGTCCTTAATAGAACCATATCCTTTAAAACAGGGAGTCTGCTGAGAGCTCTTCCTTACATTGTCTCTGGATACATTTTGCTCACTGTCTACTGAAACAGGGAACAAAGCCTCAACTATACCTTGTAACGCTTACTTCTAGGTGTAGGTTTATCCATCCATTTTCCAACCCGCTGAATCCGAACACAGGGTCAAGGGGGTCTGCAGGAGCCAATCCCAGCCAACACAGGGCACAAGGCAGGAACCAATCCCGGGCAGGGTGCCAACCCACAGCAGGGTATAGGTTTAGAGTAGTAATTTTAGCGTTTTGCTGCTGGTTAGGTGTCATTCCTGACATGAATTGGCAACATTCAGGCTACAAAGACACAAATAAGCCCATTTCATTAGAGAGCAATAGGAGATCTCCCATCCCCTATGGAAGAGACAGTTTACAAGCTGCAAGCAGTATGCTGTGTGTAACATCTGCTCTTATACAAGCTGCTGGACAGTTACAGCTAGTCACTTTAACTGTCACCCTCCAGAAAATACTTCCCTGAGTGTTGCCTTTCACATCTGCAGGAAATACTGAGCTGTGCAGTCAACCATTATGGATTTGTTTCAACTAGTGTACTGCCAATGTCATTTACTCTGCCTTGTGTCCAAATTAAGAAAACGTTACTACACCACAGGATATTACTAGTTTCTCCCTTGCATGGAACACAAAAGCAGAACTTGAAGTGTAAATAATTTATGACAACACAAACTAAAAATATTACAAAATAGCCTTTAGAGAAAAAAAGCCTTTTCTACTTAGGATATCTTCTGAAAAATCACTTTTCTACTATAGCACTTTACAATGTGGAATGCAAGAAATAAAAGAAAATTAAGTTGTTCATTTTATGTTAAATGTTAAACATCATACAGCTAGTTTCAATAATCACTGAGAGTAGCACACCAAAAGCATGAAGTGCTGAAAGAACCTCATTTGCAAATTTAAAATACATAACTTTCCTGCCATCTGCTGGTACATGAAAAAAACTACAGCTCTGCAAGATGACAATGCACATTTTTTAGTTTCAGGTAAAAAAAAGCAGAATTTTACTTTGCAAATTCATTTTAACCAGAGCTGGTTATTTAAACCTAGTGACTAACATTTTGCTTAAAATTGCACAATTAGAACTTGCAGATAAATAATTGTTCACAAAAGTATAATTACTTAAGAAATAGATGAAAAATGTTAAAATACAATAATCCTGTGGTTTATAAAGAAAAACTAAAACAAATACAGATACTGTAAAAACATAATAAAATCCTGCACTGAGATGAGTCTATCTGCAATAGAATAGCATAAAGTAAGCATCCTCCATCCAACTTCCCCTACTTACTCTGGGTAATTAAACCATCTCTTCTATTGAACTGAACTGAATAACTATTCATTCACTTACAAAGATGTGATACTACTAAAATGTCACAGAACATACAACATCAGTGAACAGCATAAAGTTATATCCCTTATGAAGCTGGAATACTTGTAATCAACAGAAAATTCAATATAGTTAAAATCCATTTGACCAATTCTGAAGTTTTACACGTATTTATCACTATAATAACAGTTAAATATAAAAACTTAGAGCACTAAATGTTTAAAAATAACAAAATTCAAAAATCTATTTTCCTAAAATAAAGGCTATGGTGTAGGGATCCATATCCATGGTCATTTATAGCAGGCAAAGGCGCAGTTTTGCTGACCAAGGCCAACTGGCTGCTTTCCCCCTCCAGACATTTAGTAATTTCATTAGTATATGATGTACTCATAAGTGTAAGATTTAGTCCATGGGTACCAGCCAACTTCAAACACTGCCATTACACAGGAAAAATTCTCAGTACTCCAAACAGTTAAATGCAAAAGTGTTGGTATGGAGCAGCTCCTCGGAGTTAAAAAGAAACAGCAACTTGTCACTTTCTGTAACTCAATAATTAATTCACTGATACAATTCTTTAATACACAATAAAAAGCAATAGGAAAATGTCTTTAGGGTTGATCTGAAGATATATATATATACACATACACACACATACACACACACACACACACACATATATTATAATAAAAAAATCCTGTGACGAGACAAGACTTTGGGGGACGAGACGAGTCCCGCAAGTTGAGACCTTGGTCATGAGATTTTTTCAAGTTACACCCCCCTGTCAAACATTTTCGACGTGGTAATCTCAACTCTCATTCGTGTGAATGCTTTTGACAGACACAGTTTCTGCTCTCTCAGATCTTATATATTTGAACATTTTCCTCACTTTAAGTTCCCAATTAAAGACGACGTATTACGTCCAAATCTTATTGAAGAATTTCGTCACGAAGGGTTATCAACAGAAAAAAATGAGTACATGGGCAATTCTAGCACCGAGAAACAATGAAGTCAAACGAATTAATGCCAAAAATGATGATCGGTTACGTGGCAAATTGGTTAAATGTGTATCAATAGACTATGCTGAAACAGTTGGTGGTGATTGTGCAGATTTTAGAAAAAAAAAAACCTTTTCATACTTCTCAAACAGCCTCAGTGTCACAATCCTAATCCAATAACATCAATATTAGGTGTACTCTCAAATGCGTAGGGAAAAATAACTCAGTAGGTATGTGACATTCTATATTATCTCAAATTAGAAAAAATCTAATTCTTTCTTAAAAGAAAAGCTAAAAACTTTTTTAAAACAATGAAAGAATTAATTATTATTATTTTAGGAATATCTTTGGAATTTACTGAGGTCAGAAAAATATATTAGTTTTTATACAAAATCACTTTTTTAAAACTAAAAATGGTCTGCTCCAGCCTTTCTCATCCTGGAAGCATTTAGTCTCTACAAATCAGATATTCAACATTACAGAACATCTCACAAATTTGCCATACAGTACATTTCCTGCAGCATTTTAATTTCTCCTTGCCTCATACCTTATTTTTTAAATGACCTCTTTACAGCTCTTGCAGTTCCAAACATAATCACCAGATGGCAAATTGCTTTAAGTCTCCTTTTATAGTTCTTGTTAAGTTGATTTCAAGTTTTATTTTTCTTAAGGAGTCCATTCTGCTAATGTGCACTATTAATATTTTCAGTGATATTGCACACATGCACACTTGTTTTAGATAGGTTTCAGCGTGCGTTTAGCAGTAAGACACCTATAATTCAATGGCAGAACATTGGTAAAATCTAAACCTAATCAAAACCAAAGTGTGTGCAAGGTACTCATTTTTAGCCAATACAGAAGCAAGTACAGTAAAACCCCGATTATTCATCACTCGATTAACTGTCAGGCCAAAAAAAAAAGTGCACACCAGTGCCTACCTATTACTGTACTACTACTGCAATACACTGTGAGCACTACACATTGGAAAAATTCTCCCTTCTGCTAGTGTAACCATTTCTTACAGAATAAAGAGTCCAAGTAAAACATTGAAAACTCCAGTACCTCTGAGTTTTGTTTCCTTATTATGCTGGTTGTTGCAATATTATATGAATTAATTACTTTTGTTAATACTATATTAAGTACTATATTTTATTTTGTAAATAAATATGACTATCACTAATCTACAGTATATCATATTTAAAGCAGCTGTTCTGTTCTTTTCTCTTATCCATCACAGCCTTGATCCCAACCCCAAAGGATCATTGAGGTTTTACTGTATCTAAACAAACATTGAAAAATGTTCATAAAACACTTTGGACTCTTTATTGTTATGAGGCTCTGCATTTTTCTCTGTAATGACTGTGCAAAATGTGAAAGACTGGCAATGCATCCAGAGATATATTACAGAAGAAGTCTTTGCAGAAATCTACGATCATTTACACCAGGCCACTTTATAGTTGTTAAACAAACACAGCCCATTTTTGTCAGTTAGAAAATTGGATAAATGGGGTTGTGGTATAGCACTTGAGCACTTTTCACCATCCACTTTCCTGGTGTGTTTGTTCTCATCTGCTTAGCTCTTTCCGGTCATGGCTATCGGCGGTGGCGGGTTGAACTGAAATACTTTTTCTTGTACACACTAACATAAACTAAACCAAAGTTTCACTTTATACATGCACATGTCTTGTGGATGTTGGGAAAACCAATGTAATTATGGGGAGATGTGAAAACCCTCTACGGACAATGACTGCATTTAAATTTGGACCCATGACCCATTCACAAGGCAGAAGCTCAAACTAGTCTGCTTTTTAATTTCTGTAATGTTTGTCTAACTAACTAACTAATTTGACTAGTAATATTTGGAAAGTAGTTTCAACAAGTTTTAATGTATGAAAGCATTAAACTCCATCAAAATAATTTTTTTTTACGAGAGCATATGCACTACTTAACGCTAGAATCCCTGAAGTCTACAATAAAACTCGTAATCCCGGCACACCTTAAATTCCTTCGCACCTCTCCATCAGCATCTTTTGTTTTGTAAATGTGTCGATCAGCACAAGCAGCAAACAGCCTGCTGTCCCACTAACTTGGTAAATGTGACATGGGCAGTGACTTTCAAGCGTTTAAATTGACAGTCCAACAATGAAATCGGCAACTGTGATTAGCATATCTGATATACTCCACAAGTAGAAGTTGTATAATTTGACATTACCTTTAACTACAGTATGTGGAACGAACCTCTAACTATGATCCTAAAAATCAAATGATTTCTTATGATGTAAAGAATTTACAAGTAGCTGTATTTTTCAACTAACAAAATGTTAACTTTTTTTTCAATTTAAATGAAGAAAACATTTCTTTATGAAATTTGTGCTGTATTATTCTGGAAAGTGAATCCCAGCAATGCCTTTTCTTTTTTTCCTTTTCTCAGAATATAATCATGTCTATTGACACTTTACTATAAGAAAAGCTGGTATATCAGTCAATAAATAGTAGAGGTTGAAAGAGTGACTGGGCAGGTAAAACCTGACTGCATGTAGTTCAACTAGATAAAATGCTCAATATCCTCTTTAACTGGATATATTAAGCAGTGGGATATTAAGCAGCGTTATGTTTGAATCTTACATTATGATTTACATGCACAGGTAAAATGGCCACTTGTATTTGTGTTTGCATTCAAAGCGCAGCTCTGGGTGAAAAAATATAATGTTGCAAAAAAAAAAATACCAAAGAACACTGCTGCTCCTTGTGCACAGCTTAAATGATTTATCAAATGAAATATGTGCATGTACCCTTAATGGACTATCAATCCTGCCTTGGATTAAATTCTAAACAATATCACAGGCTCTCAGTATCTCCAAAATGAATAATATTTGTTCAGCAATATGATACACATACAGCAGACTATATTCACACTACAGGTCAATTATGATTGTTTCACTACAAGAGACATCCAATCTTCTTCAAAAAGTGCGAACATGAAAAAATCAAATGTAATGCAAACTTTTCATATCAGATTTAGACCATTTTCATATGTGGTATGTGGTACTAAATATGATACAGATATATGTGACTTGAATGTGACCTGTGTTAGACAGTCAATAACCTATTGTCTGACTAAACTGTTGTGTTTCAATCTTAAATACACATTTTCGATTATCCAGTCATGTGGCAACACTTTACATTGTCAAAACCTCAGCATTTGATTACTGTAAATGTACTGATTACTTTGCTAATTTGTAACAATATTTTCTTCTGCCTACTGCTCAAATCCTGCTTCATATAATTAAAAAAAAAATCTGATCATGTTTGGAAATTAATATCTGAATCAAAATATCATGGTCAAAAGCAAATTCTTTGACATACTGGTAAGCTCAATATGATCAATATTAAAAACAGAAGAAACAGTGGAGACAAATACTAGAAAGCATAGACCGATTTGATTATTTTTCATTAAAGCAAAAAAGACAATACAGTACTTTACTCTTGTTTGTTCAGTGGTGTTAACTGATACTTTCACTATAATGTTCCCTTTTAAAAAAAATACCTACCATTATAGCATATATTCTGAAATATACAATATGCTGCTCTCCTGGCCTAGTAATGTTTGTTTGAAGAAAAATTGCTACTGCAAATCTTTTCTTACTGGAAAGAATAAGGTACTTTCTAAAAATATAAACTTTATTTAAATGTTTAGTCAAGAACTGCACAAACCAAATATTTAAAAAAATTTATAAATAAACGTTATTCTATATTGTGTACTTTAAACAGGTTAAGTTCATCAAATTGCTGAGGGTCACACGATCGGTGTGAGTTGAGGACTAAATCCTGCAACTTTGTGGTTTACAGTTCAACGCCTTAGCCTCTACTCTACACTGCACATTTCAATCTAGAGTGTTTTTCTTATCCCCTTGATATAAAGACACCATTGTTTTACTGTCCATTTCACTCAACAAGCCATACAATTAGGGATAAGAAGGGTTCTATTACTTTGGAAACCCTATATAAAATGAAAGGCAGTGTGTAAATGTAAATGCCATTAGTATTCTCCTTGATTGTTTGATGATAAAGGAGATTGCCCACACTATTTAAGTACTAGTTAGAATAAAGCAACCATTAATTAACTAAGCAAGGTATCACATTATCTGTTTTAAATGTGCTTTCCGCAATAGAGCGTGTAAATGGGATATTCAGGGAAATGTTTAATTTGAATCTCAAATAAAGAACTGTAGGCATGGATGCAGCCATTTGTGAAACAAACTAGGTAACATTCATCTTTATGAATAAGTAGAAGTTGCTTAGGATGTGTCAGGTCACTCATGGTGTACAACATAAATCTAACTAGACTTTTAGTAATGCATTTTACTTTTTAAACAAATAATCACCAAAGCAGCATTTTCCCATTACAAGTTCGGATCTGATTAGACTATCTAGAACACAAGGGCTATTGTGAGGATCTGTTGATGATTTTCATGTAATCTAGATAGGCATACATTAGGACATAAGTCCTTGTGTCTCAAAAGGGGTGTAGAATTTCCACATTAACACATTTCTTAAATGATAAATGTTTAACTCATTTACTGTGAGTTGGTAAGTCACAATTTACATTGCTTAACATGTGCCTACTTTTAAGCCATGGCATTTCAATCTCATTATACCACAAGCCCAAGCAATAGTGTCCTTCAGGTACAATAAAATCTAGGTTTAGCTTAATGACTCTTTAAAATTTACTAATTAGCAATAAAATTAACAGGTGGGTTTTGCTTTTTATTGGCACAATTCACTTTACGTAGTATCTACCTGTGCATTACAGAATGTTTTGCACAAGCTTCAAATTGTATATAATTTAGGCCTCTGTGTTCATTTTGGTTGCTGTAGCTGTTTCTAAAAATGACTGCATTATTACAAGTTGCTTAAAATTTTGAACATACTATTCTATCTTATACTACAGTCTGACCACATAATACTACTGGTTTGGCTATGTTGTCTCCTTTTCTATTTCTGAAATACGTATATTCAAGACACTAATACATGCTTGAAAAACTGAAAATCAAAATTTCCAGACCAGTTGTCTATGGTGCTTATATGAAATGTGTATCATGGTGGGATGCCCAGAGAAAGTGGACATACCATACTACTGGCACAAGATACAAGAATGACTCAACAAGAGACAATGGGACAGTGAGTACAAGAGAGAGAGTGAGAAAAACTGTCAAACTGAAAGTCAAGTGTGGAAAGAAGTACACTGCTCATAAGCTGTGTAATGAGTTTCCAAGAAGGGCTGTACCTGACTGACACAGGGTTGGTCCCGGGAAGTAAAAAATTTGAATATTCTTCAAAGACTGTAGGAGTTGAGCAACATAGCTTGTATTACTGGTGTAAGTTCCACAAGACAGTGAGACTATGGAGGACTGGTAGGTAAGAAACACTGCATGCATGGTCCAAGCCTGGAAGAATGCTGAACTCTCCACTGTCTATAGGACAGATAACAGAAGAGTTAATTACAGAAACTTGCTGGAGTGTCAGGAATTCTATGGGATCCAGATTCAATCAAAAAAATATCTCTGTTTACAAGCAGATTTTGAAGTTTAGCTAGACTTGACCAATGCAGTAGGATTTAAAGGTGCCTTATATCATGGTAGAACAAGACGTCAGAATGGACAGGAAAAAAAGACAAATACAATGAGATAGAGGAGTGCTTTTGTGATAATGGAGAGGTGAGCGCTCCACTACTAGAGAGGGACTCACAACAGGTTTCCCTGTATCTGTGAAAGTTTTTTGAGGCTTACTATATGTGGCTTACACTGTGGATCTCTCTCCCTCTAGCAGTCACAGTGAAGAATTCAATATTAATAATTATATTCCTGCTAAAGGTACCTTTTCTTTACTATTTTTAAAAAAGCAATATTCTTATTGTACTGTATCAACAGCAGTGTTTTTGTATTGTAACTTATTCTTACTGTATTAAAATACTGTGAGATTTAATACCTTTCTTTTTTAATTTTACTGTTTTTAATCTGATTTTTTTAATCAAGCTTGAACTATAGCCTCTTTAAAGTAATGAGGGAAATGTTTGCCAATAAAAATACATTATTTCATTCAGAAATATAATGCCAAACAGTGTTCTCCCCATAAATTTTTTCCAGCCGGGTGGCATGAAAAAGTATCTGGGTGGGGCAGGACAGGGGAATTTGGTGGTGGGGAAAATTAAATGTGCACTATTTTTATTAGTTAATTATTATTAATTATTTTCCATTGCTCAATATGACTTCCTTTTTTAAGGTTTGACACTTTTGCCAGAATATTTTTATTAAATTTAAGAAGTATCCAATTCAGGATCCTGCAACACTAACAAAAATTTTAAATAACAATTGTTATGACATAAACCAAGAGGCACAAGTATTGTTGCTGTCGGGAAGAAAAGTGAAAACAATGGAAAAAAAGTATGGGAAACCTAATGAAGAAAAATGAAAAAAAAATCTTCAAAGCCAACTTGCATATGCAGAAGGTATCTTCAGTTAAATACTTATTCTTCTTTTCTTCCTAGAGGCCCAGTTGTCTGCAGCTTTTCCATAATCGAAGTCCCCAGGATCTGAGCCCTCCAAGGAGATCAGCATGAGATTATTTAGTGTGCTTTGATTCTCAAACATGTCTTTAACCTTTCACGGGCAGAAAACCCCCTTCCATATTTAGCTGTGCTCACTGGGATCACTAGCCCAATATGAGCTAGTTTGGCTAAATTTGTAAATGACCCTTAGAGCTCTGATGTCGTTGCCATTTTTAGTAAAATCTGTTTTAGGCTGAAGTCTTTGTATGATTGACTTCTGATCATTTTTGACGCAACTGTCCATTCTTACCTGCTACTTTCATATTTTAAAATTGAAGGGCTACCATTTTTGGAGTAATGATCGAAAAGAATGTGGTATAGCGGGTCCTCGGCTTCAAAAAAAAAAAAAAAAAAAAAAAAAAAAGGGACAGTTTTAAATCTATAGAGCTGTGTCGCTCTCCGTGGGTGCAATTGCATGACCTCAGGGAGTTAATGTGGTAGTTGCGGCGAGTTGTACCTGCACATGTGGGTGCGATCGTTCTCAATTGCTCCATTGGCTTCCTGTGGCAGGTGATTAAGGTGCTGCGCCCACTGAGACGTGAATATTATATATATATATATATATATATATATATATATATATATATAGTTTATACAGTATATAGTGATACCTTGAGATACAAGTTTAATTCGTTCCATGACCGAGCTCGTAAGTCAAAATGCTTGTATCTCAAATTAATTTTCCCCATTGAAATTAATTGAAATGAGATTAATTCGTGCCAGCCCCCAAAAAACCACCCCAATTTTTTGTTAAATGTTTTCAACATAAGAAAAATGTATTTATAATGAACAAATATTGTATACAAACAAAATAAAACCTAATACATAAAAGAGAATCTAAAGAAATAAACAGATGTCGGCGAAGCTGATAAGCATATTGCAATGTTTTTTCTTTCACTTCACTTTTGCTTAACTTAATTTTCTTCTTCACTAGTTTTTTTCTTTTTGCCACGCTTTCGTCACTTTCATTCTCAAGTCGTTTCAATAGAAACCTGTCCAAGGAGCTTTGTTTAGTCCTCCCCTTTAGAATGTTTCTGAAATGAGTTAGACAAGTGTCATTATATAGCGCCGCTGCACGATCAGTTGCAATTGGTGTTTCTTTTCAATAAAGACAAGTGTTAGACTAAGTGTCATTAAATAGTGCCGCTGCACAATCAGTTGCAACTAGTGTTTCTTTTCAATAAAGTCAAGAGTTAGACAAGTGTTATTAAATAGCACCCCTGCACGATCAGTTGCAACTGGTGTTTCTTTTCAATAAAGTCAAGTGTTAGGCAAGTGTCATTAAATAGCACCCCTGCACGATCAGTTGCAACTGGTGTTTCTTTTCAATAAAGTCAAGTGTTAGGCAAGTGTCATTAAATAGCGCCGCTGCACGATCAATTGCAACTGGTGTTTCTTTTCAATAAAGTCAAGTGTTAGACAAGTGTCATTAAATAGTGCCGCTGCACGAACAGTTGCAACTGGTGTTTATTTTCAATAAAGTCAAGTGTTAGACAAGTGTCATTAAATAGCACAGCTACACGATCAGTTGCAACTGGTGTTTCTTTTCAATAAAGTCAAGTGTTAGACAAGTGTCATTAAATAGCGCCGCTGCATGAACAGTTGTAACTTTTTCAGGGTGTTTCTTTTCTTTAAAGTTCAAAACTTTTTCCCACATTGCAAACACTTCCTTTATCTCACTTTAAGAGACAACCTCCTCCACGATACCGATCTCCTGCACAACCTCCGTATGTTGCCGTGTCTGTAGTTCTGTCAACTCCTCCGTCGTCAGTTCCTCGGAATGTGCAGCGACAAGCTCTTTGATGGCTCGTATTTCGAATTTTGGCTCGTAACTCAAGGCAAAAAATCGACTTAGTAACGGCTCGTATCTCAAAAAACTCATACGTTGGGGCACTCATATCTCAAGGTACCACTATATATATATATATATATATATATATATATATATATATATATATATATATATATATATATATATATATATATATATATATACACACACACACACACGAGTCGGCACAAGGAAAGGGGGAGAATTCAAAGGGAAAGAATTCAAAGATGGAGAAATCAAAGAATAAAAGAAACAGAAGGAGGTTAATGGACGTGAAAGGCAGTCTTAGAAGGACGATCTGGCCACCTGAAAGGAGGACACTGCATGAGCTGGGGCCCCATGAAGGAGCGTTAGTTGTGGCGCTCTAGGGGCTAGTTCACCCCACTGAACATCCAGGTGGAGTGTGGTGAGCAAGGCAGGTGCCCTCCCTAGGCTTCCGAGGTGCGACCAAGTGAGCGCGAAGGAAGAAGGGAGGAGAGCCGACCTCGGACGGTCTGGCCGTGATTAGGGAATTCATTCCCGGACGGGTTTATCCATTCCCGGGAATTCGGGAATCCCGCATTTCATTCCCGGGAATCCCGGGTATCTCACATGTGAACAGTTTTAGAACGTCCAACACTTATTTTTAATAAAACTACTGCAATATGTTGACACAAATAAAAGACTAACCTTATCTACAAGCAGTTCATGCTGTCATAGAAGTACATGTATCTTTAGTTGCGGTAATAAGAGTATAGAAAGCACAACGTCCTCACAGGTGGCGCAATCACAGTGCTGCTGCTTTGCAGTAAGGAGACCGTGGAAGATTGTGGGTTCGCTTCCCGGTTCCTCCCTGTGTAGATAGCACTTTGAGTACTGAGAAAAGCGCTATATAAATGTAATTAATTATTATTATTATTATTATTAACGTGTCCAGCGTGTGGTTGTCCATGCGAGAGCGCACCTTCATGCAGAAGTGTGCCAGCTGCTGAGAAAGCACACTCTGCCTCCACTGAAGTAGGCGGCACAATCATCAGATACTGATACACTTGTTCTAAACAACGCCTGTGCTTGCCGTTGTGCTGAAACACCGCCATTTCAGCTTTTACTGATGCATCCAGTTTCTTGTCATCATTCTGTGATGGCAAGTTTCTTGGCACAGATAATGCGGATGCAACAGACTAACGCATTGCAATTTCAAGTTGCTGTTCAAAGCTGTTGTCTGATGAAATGCAAGCTGCAGCAATGGTGCCACCTTAATTATTTTCAACTATAACTCTTGTTATTTCTTGATCGATTTTCACACTTTTACACGCTATATATGCGAGCTTGGCCGTTCCCGTTTTCCCGGGAATTACAGCAGTTTCATTCCCAGGAATGCAGGAATGAAAAATGTCCGGGAATCCTGAGCTCCCGATTCCCTAGCCGTTATGCCTGGAGGCAGCCAAGATGGAGGTCGGCCGAAAGGAGCTTGTGGCTGCTGAGTCTCCGCCGGCTACATGAGCAATGGGTGAGCCAGGGAGAAAGAGAAGGAGGTGGGCTGAGATCAGGAGGAGTTAGACTGTATTTTAACCACGGATTTTTTAATGGATGTATTGATTTTAATTCCCACTTTTTATTGGATTTTTATGGACTTATATATGTACTTTTTTCATGGTCCAGCAAGCTTTCTTTTCGAATTCTTGTGCATGGCACATTTACCCAAGGTAACTCCCTCCTTGGGGGGTGTTTGTTTGAATATTTCATGCACAATGAGCACCACATACCATTTCCTTCGACCATTAGCCAATCAAAATCTTTAAACCATTTTTGGTTGACGCCAGATAAGCAGTGCTTAGATTTATCAATTGGCAGAGTGTGTGCTGAAGAGGTTTCCTCCGATGGACCAGCCTCTGCAATGTCTTTGTCTGAAATTGCCACATCAGGAGTTGACGCTGCACCGTCATTAGTTTGTGGCGTCTCTTTTCTGAAAAAACTGAGCAGTGTTGTTTTCTGAACACTTTTTTTACTCATGTTGGTAAAACGTTTGGAAAAAATTAAAAGTACCTATGAATAAGACTTTTGAGTGGGAAAGTGGGAGGGAGCCTGTTGGATATTCAATGCACACTTGCAGTACAAAAGGGCAAGATATGAACAAAAAAAGGAATGGCAGATGGGTCACTTTAACAAAACCCTCAGCAATTCAGTGACAACTTGTCATGTGGGTTTCTGCACAATTTATGCAATATGGACGCAGGTCCAAATATGAGCAAATATAAAAACGGCAGAGGGAGTCACTTTAACAGGAACCACAGTGAGTGCTACAAGGATTTTTGCACACAGCACACACCTAATGCTTAAACAACTGTATATATATTGGTTTGCTATTTACTGAACAAGAAGAGAGCAGTGTACGCTACACTAACTGCACTGACACTGAGAACACAGACGTCACTTCCTGACGCCCTTTTTCTGATATCTGATAGGCTGGTTCCACTAGACTTTTTTTATTTTATCAGTCATCCTCTCGCCCGCCCACCTCCACATCCTCTTTGCTAGTAAACTGCCGCTCCGCTCCCGCTATTACCATGTACAGCCCCCTCTCGAAAGCCCACCTCCCCATACTCTTTGCATGTGAACTCCGCTCCGCCTCGTTCCTGCTATTAGCTTGTTCAGCATTGAGTGATGGCAAAATTCCAACCCGCGCCTCTCCCCTCACCACATGCGATCCTGCTTCTAAAATATTTAGCCACCCGCCCGCTCGTCCCTTGCCATCTCTGCAGATCATTAGATCTGCCTGTGCCGGTAGATCTGTGGCTGTCATCTCGCAATGTCATACAAGATGACAGCCGGGCGCTCAACTAAATTAGCCGGGCGGAGCACCCGGCTAAAAGACGCTAGGGAGAACACTGCCAAATTTCCATATCTTTGATATTTCAAGCCTCATAAGCTATTGTTCTTAATGAAGTATGCTATATCTATTATGAGTATATTATGCCTAGACTGCATCACGAACTATTGCAAGTTACAGATTTTGTGACCCAATGACCCTGGGAATCATTAGGAAGCAGTCCTTCTACAGGATTTGAAAGTCATACTTGATGCTTACATCAGATGTAATATTATCTAATTAAATAATAACCTAAAGGAAACATCAGTAGACAATCAAATAAAGTGACATGCAGTGAATGGTAAGGTTTCTCTCTTGTGTAATGTTCCACTGCATATTTTTTACGTTTCTGATGCCTTGTTACACTGTAAAATCATACACTTCGATTCAATAAGATGAAGTACTGTAAAGTTAATTGCTGCGTAAAATGTTTTGACAAAATGCTCTATAAGAAGGCTTTGTTCAGGGATTCAAGCAAGAAAAACTCCTGAACCTGAAAAATGGACAAGGGGTATTATGAAAACAGTAATCAAAACAACAATAAAAAAAAAAATTATTCAAAAACTACATTATATAAATAATACAAACAATGAATACATTGCAAGTGCTTAGCACATTTTGATGAACATATCCAATGCACATGTCAAGTACTGTACTTCCTTTTGTTAGAGCAAATGAATATACAACTGAGAAAGAAAACTGCAACATTTTTATGTTATATACATCTCTCAACAATGAACAACTTTTTTCATCACAGCTACCAAAGAAGAATACTAAAACATAAATGAAGAAACTAATTGCTAACAGATTGAGAGTAATCAAATCAAGAAAAATGGAATCAACAAACAACTGCAAAATAATGTTGCATTTGTGCTCTTAAAAAGTGAAGTACACAGTTGGTTATTTTTTCATTTTTTTGATCACACAGTACACAAAATCCATTAGATGATCTATGGCACTCTTTTTTCGGGTATTGTTTCTTTACTGAGTAGAAGAAGATGAGTACACTGCCATTTTCGTAGGTGAAAGCAAATTTTGGTCCGTTAGTGAAAGAGTGACTTAATTATTGTAAATGACACATTGGACTCAACAATAAATTTGGGAATATGTATTTTCAGGTTTGTTTAGCATAGACATTGTTGTTATGTTTGTGATATTTGGATTTTACAGAATTGCTTGTTTGCAGTGAACTATTTGTGGCTTGAAGTTTTGGCAGGAATGCGGTTAGAGATACTGTTACTGTATAGAGATAACTGTTATGTATGACCTCGCAATATTGACATAAACAGATCCAGGGACAAATGAGGCAGTCCAGTGTGTATAATTTTAAATTGGTGCTTATAAAAGTATGAAAAAAATGTCTTTAATTTATATAAACAGAGAGATAGATAAATACTTCAGTAAAAAAAAAAGGCTGAAACTGTATAAATAATAGCACTGGAATACCTTTAGCCATCTATAAAACTAAAAGGCAGTAGATAACTTTAAACTAATTATTATTACATTTATAGAAGCATAAATAAATCAAACAACATTATAAATCATAATTGTTCAAATGAGTTTAAGAGGTATGTTTCAATAATATCATAACTCACCATTCAATTTTCCTAAATTAAAGACTTATTTCACAGGTAGGACTAGCCAAATAATCATGAGCATTGCATTATATACCAGACCTGACCTGAACAAATCATCAGTAAATGCGGACACCTGCTCAGCATTTGATTCCACAATGTTTCTACCTAACATGAAACTGTATTGTAGTATGATGTGGAATGTAATGAGGGGAAAATAGTAACTAAAACAAGACATTCCCAGCAACGAAAGAATATGGAATTTAATACTTTTACTGTGCCTCAAAAATTAGATAAAATAATACCAAGCTGCTGTTATTTCATTTATAAATGTGGAATAAAAAATAAATCTGTTTTTATCCTGTCTGGTCACGAGACAATACATGCTCACAAACTTTTATATATAATCCTTTCTTTACAAACAATTTATTTAATTTTTTATACCTGCATATACAATAAACATATGAAATTGAGAAAACAAAATACCAGCTGTGCCTAAATGACTTTCAAATACAACTAAGGCAAAGGAAGAAAGGTATGACACACTTCAGAAATTAACAACAATGGTCCCTTATAGCCCATCTCTCCTGATTAAGGCTTTTTGTACTTTAAAGCATAAATATCACATTTAAACATTTCCACAATAACTGCTCTCTAAATAGTTTCTTAACTATTTCCAGGGTGTGTTTATTTAGAATCACAAATCACAGCTCACATGTCAAAAATATAGGCTTTTATCACGCCTAGCAAAGCCCCTCTCAATATACTTATCCAAAGTCATTACGGCTAATTCAATGCTCCTTCTGAATATACAAAAAATGGGCTGCAAAGTAAAGCTTCAATGTGAAAACTGATTGTACTTGCCACTAATCACTACTAAATCCAATTATTATACTCAACACAGCGAAGATATCCAGTTTAATTACATTCTTAGGGAATGCACTTTAGAATATTTAGTGGTAAAAATCATGCCTTGCTAAGTAATGTGATCTAGTCTTGTTTTACTTTAGTACTACTTTAAAATCATATGCTTATTAAAAATGCCCTTCAAATTGCACAGTGTCCTTCTCAGACAGGCAAAGTAGCATAATAGTGAAAGAGTTGCACTAAGGTTCAATGAAGTTCCAAGCTAGTGAGCTGTCAAAGACTATTTTTTTTAGTATCACTCCACCCCATTTTCTAAAGTTTACCTTCCACAAAACTGCAATGTACAGTATGTGGCTAGTTCAATAAAAATTACTGTATGATAACTTAGCACATCTGGGTTACATTCTATCAATATAAATTTCTATATTAAACATGTTGCACTTTACCAATATAATTCCTATGGACGTTAACTTTTCAATTTGTTCAATTATGAAATCAATGAATTTTACCCTAAAATCAACCCTACAATTGTATAATGCAAGAATTCGAATTTAATTTTACAATGTTATTGATAGTAAGCATTTTGGTAAGATTAGAAAAATGTTTGCAGTTTGGGTAGTTTGCGCAATATTTTGAAAGTTTTCTCCATACTCTTCACGTTACCCAAATCCCACCTCCCCCGCCCAATCCGCTACATATTTTGTCTCCTAATTGAGCTTTAGAGAGCTATTACATTTTCTCTTATATACTGTTATTTCAAAATCCTTAGCAACAGGTTTGTTGAATCTTGCAGAGCTACAAATCTTTTGTCACTCAACAGGCTTAACGTAACCATGAAGCAGCTGTGATGATTCAGGGCAGCCCACAACCAGCCAAAACAATGGCCCATCTTCAACTAGCAAGCTCCCAGGAGTGGTCTGCTTTGTGGTCAAGCTTTAACTTGAATGAATGAAATATTTTAAACATGCTTTCTTTTCCCTTTTCAGTCATATATTTTTTCATGAAGGCTGCACTAGTACTTGCCAATCAAGTCCCTGCTTTCTTCAAACTACGTTTGTCTTACAGATAAGGCCAACTGCAAGAAAGTCTTTTTGCTGTTAGAAGATGTTTACACTTTCTTGATCTGAGAAAGTCATTAGAAAAATAACAAAGATAAGTGACACAGAGAACATGTCAAACAAACAAGCTTTGACCCAGGTAATTCCAAGGTTTCAATGCCATAATTTAATGTGAATTATTCCAAATTACACTGTATATTGGTGTAAGGCCAGCAAACAATGATATTTCCATTCAGATAATGAAAAGTATAATAGATAAAACATCATACATGAATTAAGCAAGAACTGCCTGATGCAAAAACAACCACAAAAAAAATCCTTTTGATGACCTTTACATAATCCTTACTGTAACAATAATGAAATGCAATTAGCAATAACATAACTGCATTTTATTTTTTTGGCTGCCTGATATATTTCAGAAAAAAAATAAAATTGCATTATTTGAAGCCTAGAAAGTTAAAGCCCTAAAATATTTTAATATGTTCTGCAAAGATGGATGTACCTCATTAACATTCTGGTTAATTTCCTATTCTTGCACACTGCAGAAGAAGCATTATAGACTCATTAAAACATAGTCTCTGCATTCAAATGATGTAAACCCTGTAAATTATACCACCAAGGAAATAAAAGGTTAGAGTTTCTGGAGTTGTGAATTGGCAGCCCACTGGGAAAGCATAAAGAATTATTGTACTAGCCTGTCTACAAAGGTCAAAGGGTCTATAATTTTACAACTGCCAAGATCTGGACTATATAAACTGATTTAAATGACTAGAAGCAGTAATCCCAAGCAGTTTTGTGGGTTATAGCATTTATGGAGAAAAAAGTCAGTTGCGCACAGTTGGCAAGAATGTGAAATTACTTCATTTATTTTTTTCTCATTCAATTGTTAGATAAGTACCCATATCAAAAAATCAAAGTCGTTAGAATTTTTGCTTTAATTCATCTTCCTCTAAATTTTCTTTAGTCAAAAAATCTTAAATATTGAATTTACCTCTACAGTTATAAATATCTGGTTCAACTCACTACAATGTGCCAATAAAATATAGAATGTTTTCATTAACAATGTTAGGTTCTGCCTAAGTAAGTAATGGTGCTGAAGTAACAACTTTAGTATTTAACCCATTTAGTGGCAATGATTCTTGTCATATGTGTATGTACTATAAAAAATACTGTTATATGACATTTTTAATACTTAAAACACAAATAGAATCTGAAATGAAAGTGTAGATGTCAAGCATTACTTTCATTGTGCCCTTGATAAATGAGAACATCTTTATTATCATTTTGCTTTTCAGTATCAGTGAAATGCACCTTAAGGTTCACTGGGTACAACTTCAGCAGGATTTCTGTTCAGATCCACATTTATCCATTTACTGAATGTGGTATTTCATATTACAGGGTTACAAAAAGCTTTAGTCTGCTGTATCTAAAGAGCTGCTGGCATATGGCAGGAAACAATCCTCAACAGGGTACCAGATAATTCCATGACACATTTACATATATATAAACACATATTGAAAAATATTTTAAGAGAAGGTGATTAATTCAACATGCACATGTTTATGACGGGGACAGCATCAGAGTACCTTCAGGGATAGCTTATATAGGGAAACAACCTACAGAGACAAATTATATAAAGTGTTAAAACAGGTCTTAAAACCCATGTCCCATAAGCTATAAGGCAGCAATTCCAGTGCAAAACTAAGGTGTCTTAATGTATAGCTCTGCAATTTTCTGCAACATCTTATACTTTACATAGTGCTACAGCTGCATCTACTGGCCGGATATGTACAAGAAAATACAACTTGCATTTGTTTAGTCTTGAGATGACCTTTGCCATTGCTATTCACAGATGTTGTCTTCCCAAAAGAGATTAGGCAATAATCCCCAGGGAGACAGATTAGATGGGGTGTTTGATACAGTTATGATAGCAGTTGATTTGACAGCAGCATTGTGAATAAGATGAATACCACGTGGCTTATACAGTAGGTGATGCTGAAAGCATAACTGAACCATCTGTCCTGCTTTAAAAGTATGTAATAATTTAAAGAAATCACACAATTGGGACAAGTATTACATTCTTTTGTGTAAACATGTTCTTTAAATTGTATCCATCTCAAATACACAACTTTACTTTAACAACTGATTCATAATTAGGTCACACTTAAGCTTTAAAATTCACAAGTAACATTTGCCTAATGTTAGATCCTAGCGTCGGTTACCACTACAGAATCTGGAAATGTGATCCCTTTTTGCCCACCACTTATTTGTATGGCTAATTCCTGCTAATGACTGACATTTTAATCCAAATCTTTCAAAGACACAGAGAGTAGAGAATATAAAGGTCTTAAGTGTATCTTATGAATTGTTGTTCAAAAGTAACTTTTTATTTACTAAAAAACTGAGACATATGGCAAATCAATTTATCAAAAGAAAGCTTCAGCATAGTTGTCATATGTACCTTTGATTCTTCCCAGAGGCAGAACTATGAAATAAATCTTTAAATATTGCAGGCATTTGCCATTCTAAAAAATAAGTCTGCATATCAAACATATAAAAAAATCATTGCGTAATAATAGGTTTCTTTCTCAAATGCTTGAATTTAAAAATGAGCTGTTTTATCTGTCTATAAAAGTGCATTTTCTTGATATATTTTCATTCAAACAGTCCATATTAATGATCAGCCTCTTAAAGCCTACACTGAATAAAATTAACAGACTTGAAAGTGTAGGGATTTTCTAGAACCATGAACCTTTTAAGATATAAAACATTTCAAGTGCACAAATCATCAGTGAAAATGGAGATGAGGAAAAATGTTGCATTTTGTTTTTGCCTTTTTTAAAAATTGGCCATCAGTGTGCAACAGATTTACTTCAGATCACTAGAAACTGTTTAGAAAATAAGAAATGTCCTGTTTGATACCCCCTCTTTGTGCAGTTTTTTAAAGAAAAGTCAAAGTGAGGTACAATTTTGTTTTCACAATTTCAGGAGACATATAGCCTTTTTGATACCATGAGGTCCCTGGGATCATTTTGAAAGAATGATTGTGCCTTGAGCATGGGAAAGGTGCTATATAAACAAAATGAATTATTATTATTATTAAGAATGATTGTGCTATGTTTGATATTGTACATTTTCTTTTTATTTTTTGAATGTACAGCATAAAAACAGTTCTATACAAATAGTTTACAAGGAGCATACAGACTTTAAATATGTGGGTGTTTAAAGTTAATAGTGGAAACTTAATTAGCATCTTTTAATGAAACGTAAATAATTTCACTTCATATGTCACACAGTAGTTAAGATTATTATATGCCCTTTTGGTTATACTAATCAGAAATTTGAAATTCCTTCAGTAACCATAAATCTATAGTTGTCTATGATTGTCAGGCAAGTGATGCTAGTTTAATCAATCCAATTATATTAAAAATTAGAGTCATCTGAATGAATAATCTCCAAGTGAAAAAGTTTTGGAAAAGCTGTACATCCTTGGATGGAATGCCACAATTAATCCATGTGTGCACTGTAAAATCATTCAGCAACTCACAAAGGATAAAAAAACAAACAAAAAAATCTAAAAAAAAACACCAGCTTCTCTTGCCCCAGAAAAGGTCAATGTTATGACTTCACACCCAGAAAGACACAAGCAAAAATGTGAACTAGTACAACCTAAAAAGGACATAAATACATATCTCTAATTTGCTAGGAAACACATAAACTCAGAGGTCAGTAAGTATACCATGCCCTCAGTCAAAAAAGGTGGTGGTAGTATGATGGTGTGGTGATGTTTTGCTACTTTAGAGCCCAGAAGACTTTGCGTTAATTGAAGGAATCTGAATTTCTGCTCTGTATCAGAAAATTATTAAGTAGAATGTGCAGTTATCTATTCATCATCAGAAATTGAAGTTTAGTTGCATTAAGCATCAGGGGAATAAATTAAAACACAGAAGCAAACCCATGTTTGAAAATAAAAAAATACCACTATGAACTGGCCTTTTCAAATTCCAGACTTAAAGTCAATGGAGATGCCATGGCATGCCCTGAAGAAAACATTTCATGCTTGCAAAGTTACCAATGTTCCTGAATTAAAGCAGATCCTAATGCAAAAGCGGGCTAAAATCTAAAGTGATGTGAAAGGCTGATATTTGATTACAGAAAGCATTATGGTGCAGTCATTGCAACGACTGACTATGTGTAAGGGGGAAATTACTGTTCCACACACGGCCAGAGAGAACTGAATAACATTTTTTATTTAATGGATAACATAAGTTAAAAAAAAACACGACAGTTATCTTTCACTCAGGTGCCCTTTATCTATAATAAGATATATAGATCTATATAAGATTTTGTTTGTCAAAAATCTATATATATATTTCACTAAGTCCATAGCAAGCAAGACGCACGCAAGACAGCCACGCCCACCAACTCACAGAGCCCCGCCCACCAACAATTCACTAAACAGCCGACCATGGCACGAAAGCGAAAGCATTTGCCAAGAATGTGTTCATTAATCAAGAACGAAAGTCGGAGGTTCGAAGAAGATCACATACCGTCATAGTTCTGACTATATACGATGCCGACTGGCGATCCAGCAGCGTTATTCCCATGATCCGCTGGGCAGCTAACTGGGTAACCAAAGTCTTTGGGTTCTGGGGGGGAAGTATGGTTGCAAAGCTGAAACTGAAAGGAATTGATGGAAGGGCACCACCAGGTGTGGAGCCTGTGGCTTAATTTGACTCAACACGGGAAACCTCACCCGGTCCAAACGTGGCTCAAAGGTGCATGCGACTGAGGCGGTGTGTGGAAAATGAACAGTCAACGTGACTCACAAGTGCATGTGGACTGCACACAGACAAAAGCAATTCAGGTGAGGAGTTGGGGGCGGACACATGAGCAGGCAGTGCGTACTGAACGATGACTAAGAGATGACTTAAGAAATCGGCGCAGGTACCGTTGGTGAACCTGCGGAAGGATCATTACCGGCTGTGCCGACTCGTCGTTGGACGGTTAGGACCCGAAACCTCTTGGGCCCGCTTCCCTGCCCTCTCTCCAGAGTTCCATCTTTGCAGTCACTTACAGTCGTATCCTCAAACCCACCCCATTTGGACAACTGTGTCTTTCAGGAAGTGTTCACCCATCAATACATAATTATGCGGCGTATGCTACGCCGCAGGTTGGCTAGTATACAATAATGCATTAATATCTGGATATTGATTGACTAATTTCCTAATGTTCTAAATGAAAGTGTATGCGTGCATACATTAGCCAATTAGTCAATCAACCCAATTTTTGCAATTAAAAAAAAACACATAAAATATTTAGCCATATTTATGTAGATAAACACATATATGCATCCTATATATATCTGTACACATATATTGTATGCTCATTTCAGAAAGAATCTGGCTGGTTTCCAGATGTTAGTATTTTGGTAACTATTCTGTTTAAAGTATGTTATAGTTCATTTTAAGTTGTCAAAAAGTACACATTGCAATCATTAACATAAATGACCCAAGATTCAACTTTTTCCTGCAATTTTACCATAATGATTAATTACTGTTGTCAAAGAGACTTGAACTCTGTCAATCTATGTAAAAGCTAAGCTGTCTCTGTAAGCTTGTAGAACTTTTGGTAAATGGCTTTATCATAAAATTAGCTTTTAATTACTTTATGCATCAACTGCTTTGAGCCACTGCAGAATGTTGTATAAATAAACAATTGAAAGAGAACAAAAGAAGTATTATTGGGAGAAAGTGTGAAGTGAGTGGTGAACAACACCAGATTAGTAACCCAAGACTGGAACATAAATTGCATAATAATAAAGTCTTTTTTTAACTTGATAAAACATTATAAAATTGTTATAAAATGTTTTGAGTTTGAGTCACTGCTACTTAACAATTAAAAAAGTGACTTTTGATTATGCTTAACCAGTTAATTGGTGAACTGTAACACTATGGGGTAATATAAGGTTTCATGACATGGGAGTAATGAAACAGAAGTATAGAGTGCATTATGTAAGATAATTAATGTTTTGTCTTAATTACAATGAAGTTATGCACTTTACAACATTCTTGTTTAACATATGCCAGACAGTGGTGAGGTTTGCATGTTGGTCAGACATGCAAGTAAGAATTTCACTGTGTTCTGTACACATGACAGTACTAGTACTACTACTACTACTACTAATAATAATAATAATAATCATAATAATAATAATAATTTTATGAGCCTGACCTATTAGCTGAGAGCCTATTGTAAGAACTCATTCTCTGAAATTAATTTTCATCGAAGGAGAAATATGGGTTGAAATAGTACTGGATAAAATGCACTAAAAACATTATGTAATGAACACTTTTGGAATCCACTGTATATACAATCTTTACAACTCTGCCAGTCCTAAAACATAAACACCACTTACACCCTATGCATTCTCAAGCTATATATATATATATATATATATATATATATATATATATATATATATATATATATATATATATAGTGCATCTCAAAGACATGCTGCTTGTGTTAACTAAAAACCATAAACTGGTGCTGTATGATAATAATGTGTGGACATGATTGTGTCCTTGATAGACTTGATGCTTCACCCTGTGTTGTTTCCAATGTTCTACTGGAATAGTTTATGGCAAACTGCTATCAGTATGCAAGTTGGGCAATGAACAGTTGGAAGGATGAATTCTATAAAACACAAGGGTGCAATAAACCAACCATCAATACTAACACAAACATATGAGCATTCCATTACTGATCTGATACCACAAATCAAATTCATACACATCTTGTATTACTACTGTACATGTGCCACTGAATGACAGATGGTACTAGGTAAATAGTTCTGTTAAATACCCTTGTTTTTATTTTGCAAGCATAAAAAAGCAAGTTAATGATATATTAAATTTAGTTATTTTGGGTTAATTTTCTTCCTAATACTAAGAAATAGTATTTCCAAGTAAATTCTGCTATACTAATTGCATTATAAATTGTTCGCATTATAAAATTCCAGATTAGTTAAGATTCTTCCAATGAATCAAGATGTACCAGAGAGCTGTATACATAACAAGAAGTTATTATAATACACAAATGTCTGCTTATTGGAATATCAAAAAACTAGTATTCATAAGTAATTTCAGTAGATACCTAATTTATATCTTATATATAAATGTCTACGCATGGAAGTGTGTGTGTCTGTCTGTCTTCTGAGGATACACAAGCAAGGCCAGCACGTCGGCAAAACGAAACCTCTGAAGAAAGAGTCACTCGCTTAGCCGCTAATACAGAAGCAAGGTGAGCACATCAGCAAAACGGTATCCCTTTTACTTTTCCTCCCGCAACTTATACACAAGCGAGGTGAGCATGTCAGCCAAATGAAACTTCCGAAGAAAGACAAAGTCGCTTAGCCGCTAATGTACAAGCGATGCAAGCATGTCAGCAAAACGAAACCTCCTAGAAGGGAGATGCCCAGAGTAGGTACCTTTCAATTACCTGACATCTCTACATTTCAATAGTTTCTAGGACCCTCTTTATACAGCATGGGCTTACACAGCTAGCATCTTATAAAAGTCCATAATAAAGGTTAAACAAACTTAATGACCAGAAAATAAACTATTGTTAAAGAAGCATCTCATTATATGACACCTGTAGTCCAAAAACACATAAATAAGTATGTAAACTAGACTGTTATTACACCTGTAAGAACTACATTTACAAGCAATTATTACATTACTGAATGTCCTACATTGGCAGTTGATTAAATTGAGAAGAACAGCAGGTCCTTTTTGGAGGTTAACTTGCAATAAAAATATTTAACAGAGCAAGAGAGTTTGAGTATGAAAATCTCATTGGAGTTAAGCTTATTAGCAAAGAAAATGACACAACTAACAATTAAGTTAAGAAAATCTTAAACTTCTTGTTGAATATTTAACAGCAAAAGAATGTTTCTTTAGCTCTTATTGCAGTTATAACCCATGTATAAAATCAATGGTGGTGTAACCTTTTAAAATGAATATTTAGAATAGAACTTACAATTATTCTCTGCTTAATGTTTAAAACATAATAAAATATTACAATTCAATTTAATACATATTTCTACTACCTGTCATAAATGTTATTTTGCTGATCAGTGCATAATGTTGCCATTCATTTTGAAGATGTCCAAGTGAGAGCACAAACCATTAACTTGCAACTCCTGTCTAATTACATACAGTTAGTAAAATTCATTGTGAGATCATAAGCAGTATCATACAGCATCAAATTCCACCTCTGAGATTATTAAAGAAATCCTTGCAATTAAAGTCCATTTCTGGAAGCACAGCTGGAAGTACGCAAAAGGAAAACAGCAGCTGACGCTTCAGTGTGACATTTTCACAGGCAGCTGGCTATTCACACTGCTTTAATGTCATCAAAACCCCACAGCATGGTCTGTAAGCGTCAGCTTTCATCATGTTAAAATTTTTAATGACATGTCACAGAGACTTTACTTCAATTATAGCAACATTAACTAACACATCTATGTTGTAAATTACAATGGTAATACAGTAGGTATGGTTATATATATGATATACTGTCTAAAAATTTACATTTATTTTAAAACACACAGAAACATACAAAACATATACACAACAAGAGTAGGACATTGATCTACCAAAATATTGTAAGCACAGTAACAAATAACAAATAATAAAAAAAAAAAAAATGATTGTACACTCTGGGATAATTAAGCTACTTACCCAGAATATTAACGCATTCAGTATGGAAGAAAATAATGGCTATTAAATAAGATTCATGAAAATTTGGTTCTCCGTAAAGCTTCCTTCCAGTACCTATAAACACATTATTCTAAAAAGAATACAAATTTAAGATTTCCAAAATTCAGATTAACACATTTTGTCAGTGTGACTAATTATTAAAAATAATGTTTCTGAGATTAAATTAAATCAATACAGCTTTTAAAGGTTAGTAATAATTTTACTTTATATGGAAAGCACTGTTACTGATTCTTTCACATAAAATATAAACTTTATTTTTTTACCTATTATTAAGTTGTATTATGAATAGGTGACAAGGTGTTGAATGGGATAACAGGAAGGAGCCCATTAGGAGCAAGGAGACATGGTGGTGGAACAGAGAGGTACAGGACATTATAAAGGCTAAGAAGGAGGCAAAGTAGACATGGTACCAATCAGGAAGGGAGGAAGTAAGAAATGTATGAAAGTGTATGACAAATTAGAGACAAAAGAGGGAGAGAAGGCTAGGAACAAGGCTGGAAAGGATTTTAGTGAGTAGATTTTTATAAAGCAGATGAAAGATGAGCAGTGTGGTCTTGAGAGAGCATCATAGGATCAAGAATAGACGGAAGAGGTACTTTGAAAAGCTTTGTAAAGGGTAGTATGTTGGGAAGGAGTCCCAAATTAAGGACTAGTACCAAGAATAAGGAGGGAGGAAGTAAAGGAGGCACTGAAAAGAATGAAAAATGGAAATGAAACAGTATTGCAAGAAATGCCAGCAAAAGAGTGGAAGTGCTTAAGAAAAGGGAGTACATGTTTTGTGGGCTCTAATGCAGAAAATCTGTGAACAGAGAGAATACCAGAGGAGTGGAGGAACAGAGTGATTCTCCCATTGATAAGGGGAAGAGTGATATTCAGTGTTGTGGGAACTGATGCCACACACAATGAAAACTTGGGAAAGGGTTATGGAGAGAAGGGAAGACACCACAATAGGGGAGGAGCAGTTTGGTTTAATGCCCGGGAAAGGTACAATCTTTGCAGTCTCTGCAATCTTTGAATTGAGAGAACTAATAGAGAAGCATTGAGACAATGGAGAAAGGTTTGCATATGATGTTTATTGATTTGTTGCCATCTTATTAAACAGTGTCATTTCCGGAGGTGCATGAAACAGAAAGGAGTGCCAAGGAAATATGTGACGATTGTTCAGGATAAGTATAAGGGAGTGAAAACTCAGGTTAAAAGCAGTGTTGTGGTAACAGACATGATTCCAGTTGCAGTATGTTTGCACCAGTGATTTTCTTTATGTCCTTACCTCCTTTGTCTGTTTACAGATGTCTTGAGTGACGGGATAAATGACCAGTTCGCATGGCGCTTGCTTTTTGCTGATAACATGTTCTTGTGTTACACCAGTAAAGAGGAAGCTGAGAGGAAGTTGGAAACATGAAGAAGGACTTTGGAAGACAGAGAATTAAAGATAAATAGGAAGAAGACAAAATATTTGGGGTTTAATGATGATCAGAATTCAGACGTTATCCTACAGGGAGAGCTATTGAAAGGTGTGGATAAATTTAAATATCTAGATCAGTGGTGAATCTAAATCTAAATATCTAGGATCAGTGGTGGCCCAAGAGGAAAAATTAGATGCAGAGATAACCCAGAGAGTGCAGTGTGGATGGGACATTAAAAGAAGGTACAGTATCAGGAGTATTGTGTGGTAATAATATTAAGATGAAGGTTAAAGGTAAGGTATTTAAGACAGTGGTAAGACCAGCAATAATGTATGGAGCTGAGACATGGGCATTAAAGGGTGCACAGGAAAAGAAGTTAGATGTAGCAGAAATGAGAGTGTTAAAATGGATGTGTGGAGTTACAAAAAAGGATAGAACTAGAAATGACAGAGGTACAACAAAAGCAGGAGAGATACTGTATCTAAGAAAGTATAGGAAAGTGCAATGGACATGCGAATGATGGGACTGAAAGCACAGGAGAAGACAATGCCAGGGATACCAAAGCGGAGATGGACAGATAAAGTAAAAGATGATCTGAAGGAAAAGGGTTTGACGGAGGAGAAGGTGGTAGACTGAGCTGTATGGTGAAGGTTGATCAAACCCATCAACCCCACAAAAAATGGGAAAAGATAAAGAGGAAAAAGTATAAGAAGAAGTATTTCTACATATGATTAATACTATTATGTCATATTTTGTCTTTTGCTTTTTATTACACGTTCTTGTTTTTTAGTGTGACTATTATGCTTTTAACAAGAAAAACGCTGAGAAAGTTCTTTGTTTCAGAGGATTCTACTAAAAGGGGACAAACACTTAAACACTGGCTGGTTTATTGAACAAAAAAATATTATATTATAGATATACAGTAATCCCTCCTCCATCGCGGGGGTTGCGTTCCAGAGCCACCCGCGAAATAAGAAACTCCGCGAAGTAGAAACCATATGTTTATATGGTTATTTTTATATTGTCATGCTTGGGTCACAGATTTGCGCAGAAACACAGGAGGTTGTAGAGAGACAGGAACGTTATTCAAACACTGCAAACAAACATTTGTCTCTTTTTCAAAAGTTTAAACTGTGCTCCATGACAAGACAGAGATGACAGTTCTGTCTCACAATTAAAAGAATGCAAACATATCTTCCTCTTCAAAGGAAACAGAGAGGAAAGCAAACAGATCAATAGGGCTGTTTGGCTTAAGTATGCGAAGCACCGCCGGTACAAAGCTGTTGAAGGCGGCAGCTCACACCCCCTCCGTCAGGAGCAGAGAGAGAGAGAAAAACAAAGTCAAAAATCAATACGTGCCCTTTGAGCTTTTAAGTATGCGAAGCACCGTGCAGCATACTTAAAAGCTGCACACAGAAGGTAGCAACGTGAAGATAATCTTTCAGCATTTTTAGACGAGCGTCCGTATCGTCTAGGTGTGCGAACAGCCCCCCTGCTCACACCCCCTACGTCAGGATCACAGATAGTCAGCGCAAGAGAGAGAGAAAGAAAAGTAAGTTGGGTAGCTTCTCAGCCATCTGCCAATAGCGTCCCTTGTATGAAATCAACTGGGCAAACCAACTGAGGAAGCATGTACCAGAAATTAAAAGACCCATTGTCCTCAGAAATCCGCGAACCAGCAAAAAATCCGCGATATATATTCAAATATGCTTACATATAAAATCCGCGATAGAGTGAAGCTGCGAAAGGCGAAGCGCGATATAGCGAGGGATCACTGTAGTGTTATGCTAAGGTTTGGGCACCATTGCTTAAAATGTCTAATACTGTGAATATTTAAGTGAGCAAAAGATGAACTGAACACCAAAAGGCATAAAGTTAAGATGACACATGTCTTTTGAGCAAAGGTTTGGGCACCTCAAGATATTTGTGGTAACAGATAACCTTTCCCAAGGTCTCAGACCTCAATTAGCTCATTAGAGCTATAGTTTGTTCACAGTCATCATTAGGAAACCCCAGGGGAGGCAAATTAGACAGATAGATCTTTATTGTCATTGTCACTTTTACAAAGGAACAACAAAATTGAAGGTGTAGTCGACTCAGTGTGAGGCATAAGAGTTAAAAAGACAAGAAGAGGGAAAATAATAACAAACTGAATAGTAATAAAAGTACTTTACAAAATATACAAATTGCACTGGTTAAATGTACAAATTGCACTCATTGACTTAAAGTCTATATTGCACATTGGGAGAATGATATGAAGCAGTTTTATTCTGAGCTCAGGGCCATGATTGCTTTTGGATAAAAGCTGTTTTTAAGGCAGTTTGTCCTGGTTTTCATTGCTCTGTATCTCTTGCCCGATGGCAAAAGCTGGAAGAGGCAATGACTGGGATGTGATGAATCCTGTGAAATGTCTATTGCTTTTTTGCGGCATTGGGAGGTGTATATTTGTTCCAGAATGGGTAAGGTACAACCAATTGTTCTCTCCGCTGTCCTGACACTCTATAGAGCACTTTCCTTTCTGAGGAAGTACAGCTGCCGTACCACACACACAGTCCATACGTAAGCACACTCTCAATGGAACAGTGATAAAAGGCAAGGAGCACATTTTTGGGGAGATGGTTCTTTCTGAGGATTCTCAGAAAATACAGTATCTGTTGCGCCTTCTTCAGCAGCTCCTTGGTGTTGGCACTACAGGTCAGGTCATCCTAGCTCAATACCCAGAAACCTAAACACCGGGACCCTCTCCACACAGGCCCCGCCAATGATGAGTGGCTGGACGTCAGTTTTGTTTTTTCTAAAGTCAATAACAAGCTCCTTCGTTTTTGTGGTGTTGAAGAGCAGGTTATTGACTCTGCACCACTCAACCGATAACTGCTCCACCTCGTCCCTGTATGCCAGCTCAGCCTCCTTGCCCGAGATGAGTCCGACCATCGTTGTGTCATCTGCGAACTTTATGATCTTGTTGCTATGGTGAGTGGGGACACAGTCATATGTGTAGAGGGTGTAGAGGAGCGGGCTGAGCACACAACCCTGCGGGGTCCCGGTGTTGAGGCTGAGAGCAGTGGAGGTGTGGGGACCCAGCCTGACCCTCTGGGAGCGACAAGACAGGAAGTCCAGTATCCAACTGCAGGTGAGTGATGGAAGTTCCAGATCTGCCAGGTTGGACACCAGTCGTTGTGGGAGGATCGTGTTAAACGTGAGCTGAAGTCCACAAAGACAAGTCTGGCATAACTCCCCAGTTGCTCCAGATGGGTCAGGGCAGCATGAAGGGCTGTGGCCACTGCATCCTCCATGGATCTCTTTGCTTTGTAAGCAAATTGAAATTACAAAGCTGTATAAAATGGATTCAAATAAATACCAGCAAATTCTGGAAGCAAACATCACACCATTTGTAAAAATGTTGAAGTTTAAAAGAGGACAGGTCATAAAACAAGATAATGATCTGGAACACACCTCAAAATCTACAATGGAATTCCTTAAGAAGTGCAACCCGACGGCTTTGCCAAGGACCTCACTGTTCCCCAAACAAAAACATCACTGAAAATCTGTGGATAGATCTCAAAAGAGCAGTTTATGTAAGACGGCCCAAGAATCTTGCAGAATTAGAAGCCTTTTGCAATGACAAGTGGGCAAAAATACTAAATAAGAATTGAAAGACTCTTGGCTGGTGGGTATAAAAAGCGTTTACAAGCTGTGACACTTGCCAAAGGGGGTCGTACGAAGTACTATACTGACCATATCGGGTGCCCAATCTTTTCCATCAAGCCCTCTTTATTTTTTTGGTATTTTGCACCTGTGAATGATGGAAATAAAAATGTAATCTTGCTTAAAATATTAAAGAACTGCATCATCTTTAGTATTATGCCTTTTGGTGATAAGTTCACCTTCTGCTCTACTCACCTTCTGCTCACTTTAACTAATCACAGTTCAGACATTTTAAGCAAGGGTGCCCAAAACATTTACATGAAGCTGCATAAAAGTCTTAGAACATCTTCACATTTCAGAACTCCATAACCTTTAAACCCTGAACATACAGTACTGAAGCAAAACAGCAATAGCCTTGCTCAACCATGATACATTTAAATTGCAGTTTTTCATAATCATCTACTATTTTTGCACACTCCAACAGTACCTGGAGATGATAAAAGCCAGATTACAGTGAGCACCTTATCTAACAGAAAGAGAGAGACAAAGCTAGAGAGAGAAAGACAAAGTGAAACATCAAGCACCCTAAAAACTATAGTAACATTCATGGGGATTTTCCAAGCAGAGCCTGAAATGAATTGTATGCTGTATGATTCTTTAATACAGGCTATGTACAAAATTATCATTTATGCTGTAATTGGTTTTTGTTGCAGTCAGTATTTTATAGCTGTTGTGGCTTTGCAGCAGTACTCTAAGTGGAAGGAACCCTTCACAGTGCCTCCCCCAGCTCTGAACTTGCTCCAACATTAATGCTATTTCAATGAATAAATATTCTGAACACTGTGTATTAAAAATTAGAAATTTTGAAAGCATACTGTGAATAAATAAAGGAAGAGTAATAATTCAAACTAAATCAGGTTGTAATTAACTTGGTTGTAAAAATGTTTAAATTATAATAAACAAGGAAAACTACAGTAGATATCCGGCAGTCAAAGGGAGGACTATCAAAGTTGTCATTTTAGGGCAATCATTTACTTTTAGCCAATCAAATGTAGATATGTGTGTGATATCATGAAACAGATGCTACACAAAAAGATACACACATTCCCTTGTCATTCATTAAAACACAGGCTATATCATCCCAAACAAAACATTATTAAAGCACATGAAACTGTGTGCCTTCATGCATTAAGGCCCTAGTTTATATCTACAGACCAAAAAATCTGAGATTTTTTTTGCCACTGATACCAATTCCGATTAAGAGTCTGTGATTTCCAATAACCGATATTAGTGACTGGTAACCAGCACCTCCCTCAGGCTCAAAAAAAGGACAAATGTATTAAAATACATTTTTTATATTTTGTAACAAAACACACATACAAATTAGATTATTTTAACTATGTACAAAAAAGTGTCAAATTAACAATTATTCAGAAAAATAAATAATTATAAAAATAAACAACAGTACATATAATAAAAAGCAACTTTGAAATAAACTATACCAGTACAATTCAATAAGAAAATTCTTATTTATTGTAAACCAATATAATATTATTAAATTCTCTGTGATTTACAAAACAATAAAACTAAATTATTGTAAAGAACAGATAATATGAGTAACATGTTCAAACTAAACTCCCATTCTTGTAAAGGGAGGTTATTATTTACACCATGGAGAGAACTTTTCTTGTTCTCATAAATGTTGGCCATAATACTGAATACCTGCTCAGTAGGCACTGATGATGTTGCACAAGCCAAATATCACTTTGCCTGAACTGTAAGGATCAGAAAGGTACAAAGAGGAGCGAAGGGTTGAATGAGGCAAAGAATGAGTTTAATTTGAAACACATGATTTGTCAGCGTCATCATATTTATATTAAATGCATCAACACATTACAAATTAGGACTGCCTCTGCAACTACAGCTGGCAGGAGTGCTTTAAAGTAGTTCTGTATTCTGAATCTCAAAAAAAATACCAACAAAAATGATAAGAAAGAAACTTCAGCTGAAATTCCTCACCACATTTGAATGGCAAAAGGTTCAAAATATCTTAGTCAAGTGATCTGCAATGAAGTTCCTTAAGCAAAAGAGAACAAGGTGAATGACCAAAAAAAATCAAAAAAAGAGAATACAAACAATCAAAGGATTTACTTTCCAATAATAAGTTAACACTGCATTTTTTTCAATATTTACAAACTGTGTATTCAATATTTTTCTTGTATATAAAAATGTATTAGTATTAACAAATTTATTATAACACTATCATGCTAAAATGTGCCTTATGTTGGTATACACTAATGAGGCCCCCAAAAAATTAAATATAGATATATACATGCAAAAATGTTATTTTAAATATTAAATATTCCAGTAAAATTGACAGATTTAAGCATTCATCTCATATAAACTTGCCCACAGCTACTGTAAATTTAGATAATAAATCATTGTGTGTTAGGTCTCATAACTAATTATTCTTAATGAAATATCTGAAATCTATTTCCACAATTAAAATGTATTAAGGGAATTAATGGGGTCAACTGATTTATTAAATATGACAGATTGACATATTTTGCCAAAAGGGATACAATTTCAACATTAACTCAAAAAGGGAATACTAAACTACAATATACTGCAAAACTTAACATCTAATGTTTTAAAGCATAAAAACTGAATTAGTATTATTTTCTGAGCTATGTATCACAATAACATTTTATTGTGAGTTCCATTGCAACTCCCACTCCTAAGGACATGTGCATATTATTCTTTGATGCCATGGTAAAAGTCAATATCAAGTTCTACTTTCAGTTAGAAAACAGTTGTATTATTGTCTTCTGTTTTATGCTTATTGGTTCCCAACAAGTAGGTCCAAAGAGACAGCACTTTTTTTGTCTCTGTTTGTTATGTTATATTAATTCTCTGTTAATGCCTCTGTTCTATGGCTTATTCTAGTAATTGTAGCACTTGTCATGCTACAGCCTCCTTGAACCCATTCCACATACAGAGAGATGGCATGAAGATGTCTTCTTGTACTACATAAATTACTTGTAGTGTAATAATACAGAATTTGTTTGTTACCTGGCAAACATAAAGGAAATTACTATTAGTCTGCATTGCCGTAAAAGGCTTCCCAGAATAAACACAAGTTAATTAGCACGGTTACTGTACATCTCTGTTTTGACAGTTTTTTTTCTTTGAAATTGCATTAAAAATTGACATACAATTATACACTCACATATTTACTAAAAATATATTTTGTAACAAAATAGCCAACTTCATTCCCTTAAATTATTTTTATTTGATCTACATTGCATGATTTTATAATGTGAAATTCTATACCTTTTATTTACTGCTCTGATACTCTAGTAAACAGGAATTTAACAGATTCACACTACATTAATTAAGGTAAAGTCTTCATTATGTCCTGTCCTGTTTCAATCATTCTAAAGTTTTTTTGTTTGTTTGTTTAAGGCTATACTGTAAGGATGTGGGCCCATAAGCATGAACATCAGTTTCAGATAGAGGTTGACCATACAGAGTTATGAGCATTAAAAATGATTGCCTCTGCAAAGATTTCACAAGTGTATATTTTAGGATAACTGAGCTTGATAAAAAAAACCAGGATTGTGCATGACACAGCATTTGTTTTATATTACAACACTTTCCATCTAGACAGTGCATTGAAATTCAATAGTATAACATAAGCACTTTAGGCACATACAGATTTATGACTTGTATCAAACTTTAAAATACAGGACTGATATAGTTGCATCATGCATGAGAAGAAGGGCTGAAGTATATACTGCATGGTGAAACAAAGCCAAGCTTTAAGATGTTAACAATATTTCATATTCAGCTGAAAGTAGGAAGACATAATTCATAAAAGTATGTTTCCAAGTACAAAACATAGTAAACCAACTGCAGCAGAGTTTCAAACATATCCAATTACAGATCCACATGTAATGTATAACTTAGTGAATTAGTATTTTGACAAATACACCACCAATATCTCTGCCCCATCAAAGTCATCTTGCTGGCCAAAACAAGCTGTGACGGCTACCTGTGATCTCATTTTTGAAAATACATGTGTGTAACTCAAAACACTTTCTAAAGAGCTACAGAGTAAATCTTTTAATAATGATACGCTAAGCTCCACTCCAAGAGCCTTTGTTTTGATTTCCATTTTTTGGCCAAGCACAGTAAATTTAAAATCTATGATAAAGAGTATCTGTGCAAGAAATAAAAATAAAGGTAGATGATGGTTTCTGGTTACTGTATTAAAAAAAAAAAAAAAGATAATATATCCTGGCTCAAGGGTTTAGCGCAAAGAGAACCAGGCTCTAAAGGTTGCATTTTGAAAAATGTAACCTGGCTGCATCCCAGCATTTTTATACATTACAAGCTATTTTATATTAATAATAAAAAGGCAAATTCATACTGAATGAATCGTCATTCTCAGTAAGACTGCAGCAACACATGAAATGAATGGAAGGAAAACCTTGAAAACAGGCACATATTTACTTCCTCTAAATACAGAGATTGTAGAAAAGTGTTCTAACAAGTATGCCCTTTTTTCTTCCATTTATAAAACTTTTATACACTGAATTTAACTGATTGCATTAACGCATATAATGTATTTTTATGCAGCTCCAATGTAAATGATGTTTAGCCCCATATAGTAAAAATCTAATTTGGATAATTATAACGTCAGAAGGAGGGTTGCATTTTTACTTAAAAAATAGAGTATCTGTGAAACTGCAAAACTTTTGTCCAGATCAGGATCACCAATCTGTATTACACAGACCAGTAGCCAACTTCAAAGCCATGCATCTGAAAGTGATGTGAGTCTATCCTCATTTCCCTGTGGCATGTCCACTCCAATTACACTCATATTTACAGAGTGCGCTGGTCACTCACATTACATTGCTCAGCTCTCTTTGAAAAGAGAGAGACAGCATGGCTCCATCTGTCATAGGTTAAAAAAGCTTTTGTTTTTCATTATGATCAATGGGTTAGAAACCATATCTGCCACTGAAATGAGACCAAATGAAAAAAAGAATCTCTAAAGTACAAAAAGATCTTTTTTGACCAAAACCATCAAAGCACAAGTACTTCTTTTTTCCATTTATTTTAAATTAAATGCTTTAGGTGAATTAGTACTTTTGCACCTTCCAGTCTGCATTATAGAAAAAAGCCCACAGCTGAAAGCTTATGAACAGACCACTTCCACCTAAAATTGTTAGTTAAAATAAGTGCAATGACTTCTTCTAATACACTCCAAATGGAAATAAAGGAAATGACTTTGTCTTGAAATCCCAAACAAGTTACCTTCAATTCTAAAACTTCAATATGCCCCAAATGTTCTAATCAGCATTAACAGAAAATGGATCAATGACTAGCAATTTACTAAATACTATAATGTACAGTAGAAAAAAGGAAAAGAAGTGAATCTCAAAGATAAGTAAAATTATAAGTTAGTAAGTTAATAATACAATTGTTAGCGTGTCATACTAGCAAAAGCAACTCTCAAAAATGTAAAAAAAGAAAAAAATCTAAATTTATTTATGACCTTTCAGCCCCAAAGTAATCTTAGAATCCTCAGCACAGTATGTGAGATGTGTATCTACAAATAGCTCAGAGACATACTGGATAGACCCTCTGGTTTCATATCTCAACCTGAAATGAAATGCACAAAGAGGGTTAAGTGAATAGTTTATAGCCTGGTAAACATGCCAGTAAAAGAGTTTTAACTTCAGGCCTCAAGGAAATGAAGTATTTTAATCACCAGAAAACACACCTTTCCTAATCTGTAAACCTTTTTCTAAGTGACAATACTATTTTAGAAATGAGATGGAAAATGAATGTCTGAGTGAAAGCTTGTCAGTACATTGGAATAAGATGAACAAAATAACAGACCCCTTCTCCTCTTCAAATTTTAAGCTACAGAGAAATATATATAAATCATATACTGAACAGCAATCTTATTACATTCAGAAATGAAACAAAAACTAATTATAGTCTATGTTGAAATAGCTGAAAGGTAAATACTTCCAAATTTGATTTTATGCACAGAATAAAAACATATCTGTACACAAGAAAAATATTACGACGAAAAGTGGACATACTTTGAAAAGCCTAAAGAAGAAGAAAAGAAAGACTTTTGAAATGCATCCTTCGTCAAAACCATATTATACTGAAGTGTTGCATAATGTAGTTTCTACCTGCAAATTATAAGTCTCTGAAAAATATACTTGTGTCAGCCTATTCAGCTTCACATTTTTATAACATTACCTTTTCAATGTAATACTGTTAATACAGTTGGCTAATTTGATGCTGTCAGAAGTCAATGGTTTTCATTTCCCACAGTTATAGTACTGACAGACAAGGCATGACCTTCTTTAGATCCATAAAAATACACAATAACCTTCAGGGCAGAAATTTAAACAGTCTGCTGATTTTTTTCCAATGGGTGTTTAAAACCCAGAGAATCCAAATATTTTCCAGTGACATAAACCCTTTCTCAAAATGCAGATATTCCACCTGCTTGGTGGAATTTCACATTTAGTTCAACAAGTTATTTTTGTAAATGAATAATTAAATAATAAAATATACAGTGCCTTCAGAAAGTATTCAGACCCCTTCACTTTCTTTATACATTTTCTTATGTTGCAACAATGTCCCTAAAATCATTTAAATGTATTTTTTTCCCTCCATCAAGCAAAACAATACCCCAGATATAAAACAGGATTTTAGAAATTTTTAGTAAATTTAATAAAAATAAATAATTTAAATATCATATTGGCACAAGTATTTAGTCCCTTTACTCAGTACTTCAATGAACCACTTTTGGCTGTAATTACAGCCCGGAGTCTTCTTGGGTATGAAGCAACATGCATCGCACATCTGGATTTGAGGATTTTTCTGCCATTCTTTGCAACAGATCCTCCCAAGCTCTGTCAGTTTCGATGAAGACTGCCAGTGGATAGGTATTTTCAGATCTCTCCAGAGATATCAGATTGGCTTCAAGTCTGGTCTCTAACTGGGAACAGCAAGGACACTCCCAGAGTTGATGTTAAGCCACTCCTGTGTTGTCTTTGCTTTGTGTTTAGGGTCACTGCCTTGTTGGAAAGTATACCATTGGCCCAGCCTGAGGTCGAGAGTGCTTCAGAGAAGGATTTTATTATGGATATCTCTATACCTTGCTCTGCTCAGCTTTCCCTCATCATTTTCTAGTATACTAGTCCCTGCCGCTAAAAAACAACCCAATAGTATGGTACTGCCACTACCATATTTCACCATTGAAATAGTATTGCAGTATGGAAAAGCATTGCTTGGTTTCCTCCGAGCCTATTGCTTAGAACTGAGGCCAAAAAGTTGAATCTTGCTTTTATCATACCATAGAATCTTGTTTCTCATAGTGTGACAGTCCTTTTGGCATATTTTTGCAAACACCAATCAGGCGTCCATGTGTTGTCTGACCACTCTGCCATAAAGCCTACTTTATTGGAGTGTTGCAATAGTGGATGCTTTTCTGGAAGTTTCTTCCATCTCCACACAGAATTCCTGAGGAATATCCAGAGTGACCATCAGCTTCTTTTTCACCTTTCTTACCAAGGCCCATCTCTCCTGATTGCTCAGTTTGGCTGGGCAGCCTTCTTCAGAAAGAGTCGCAGTTGTTCCAAACTTATTGCAACTGTGCTCTTGGGAAATTTTAATGCTGCAGAAATTTCTTTATAGCCTTTATTATCAACACAATCCTGTCTCTAAGATCTACAGATAATTTCTTCAACCTCATCTCTTGGTTTTTGCACTTAGATGCATTGTCAGCTGAGGACCTTCTATAGACAGATGTATGTCTTTCCTAATCATGTACAATCAATTGAATGGACCAGAGGTAGACTTGGATGCTCCGGGTCAGATTTTTTTTTTTCTGTTCTTTATTTCGCCTTATACAATTTCTTGTATTAGGAATTTGTTAGTTTTTGCATATCCCTTGGGGTCAGAGCGCAGGGTCAGCCATTGTACAGCACCCCTGGACCAATTACAGGTTAAGGGTCTTGCTCAAGTGCCCAGCAGAATAGGATCTCTTTTGGCAGTGATGGGGACTCGAACCAGCAACCTTCTGGATACCAGCACAGATCCTTAGCCTCAGAGCCTTAAGAGTCACAGCAAAGGATCTGAATACATTTGTTAATGTGATATTTCAGTAATTTATTTTTAATACTTTTGCAAAAAACTTGTAAAAAAAACTGATTTTGCTTAATCGGTCTGTGGTAATGAGTTCTTTGATGAGGAAAAAAAGAATTTAAATAATTTTAGCCTAAAATCAAACTTTAAATAATATTAGGTATAATGCTTCAACTTATCAAAATTAGAAAAAAGTGAAGGAGTCTAATTAACAAAACCAGTGTCCTTCATTGAGTTAATTTAATATTAATTTAATATTAATTATTACATAGCTTTCCAGAATATTTTCATAGATGTTGATTTACATTACATTCAGTCGAATATGTGACATTAAATTATACTGTAGAACTGTCAATAATAAGATTCAGGATGAAATGTTGCTGTTGTCTTTAAACACTGGGTCAAAACTTGTGCTTTTCACATTCTAAAAAAGGTCCCTGGTACTGCAACTACAAATGCCCACTGTATGCAAAACTATCAGATTTATGCATGAAAATAAAATAATTCATGAAGATTTACAGAGTTTGAAAGCTACCAGAAATAATATATAAACTTCTAATATAAACTAATGTACCATTCAAACTGAAAAAGTACAAAAATCTAGCATGTTTTCTTTGCTCAGATTCTGTCCTACTGTTAGATTATGTGACAGAATCCTATGAATCCCAATCTTTGAAACAAAAGTCAAGGTCAGTATATAAAGGAATGAGAAGTATTCAAAATCAGGACACAAGGCTGACACCAAGATGTATTAGGAAAGAAAGTTCAATTAACAACTACTTAGCAATCCCCTAACATTCAAATATTGGTTTAGGACTAAGAGAGTGTGTTGTGGGCAGCTCTTTTTTAGAAATCAGAGCAAATAGGCTGTGAGCCACACATCCATACGACATGACAAAAACATCCTACTTCTGCAGCCCTAGGCAAAACCAGGTGTGGTAAAGAATCTGCTTCTGTCAGACGGCATGTCCGCTTTTTCCTCTCTAGTTGAAGAAAGTTTAAGCAGAGCTGCTCGTCTATAACAGGAATGTTGAGGGGCTGCCTCCTGAACCTCAATAACCTCCTGTGTCTTTCCAGTGTAGTAGCTCAAGCAAGCTTAAACAAGTCTTGATATGTTTGGAGGTATTTAGAAACACATTTCCACTTCATCAGAAACTCTTGTGGTCTCTCTGTATCTCTCTCTCTCACTCTATTTCTTCTTCTTGTCTAATCATAAACAAATTCAAAGCATTTACCAGTTTCAGATCCATTTACATCCAATTTAATTTTAATAACTTCTATAAATCATCAAATAACTGAAGCAACCAAAAATATATATTGAATAAATACAATTATAATGAATGTAAGGGCGGCACGATGGCGCAGTGGTAGCGCTGCTGCCTCCCAGTTAGGAGATCTGGGTTCGCTTCCCGGGTCCTCCCTGCATGGAGTTTGCATGTTGTCTGCGTGGGTTTCCTCCGGGTGCTCCGGTTTCCTCCCATAGTCCAAAGACATGCAGATTAAGTGCATTGGCAATCCGAAATTGTCCTTGGTGTGTGTGTGCCCCGCGGTGGGCTGGCGCCCTGCCTGGGGTTTGTTTCCTGCCTTGCGCCCTGTGTTGGCTGGGATTGGGTGACCCTGTAGTTCGGATATAGTGGGTTGGATGATGGATGGATAATGAATGTATTATGGCAATCAAGAAAGCCATCTTTTTAACAGTGTTTTCTATCCACTTAAACATGATAGCATTTAATGAGTGGTTTGAACAGAGTATAATAAAATGCATGTAATACATTCTTTCTCAAAAGAAAAGAAATTAAAACAATACGCCATAAAGTACTGTATAATATTTCTTTCGTGGCCTGCTCTGAGCTTAACGTATGTCTATTCTTTTGTCATGCATTTCTATCCTGGATAAATCCAAGCATTGACACAGTGTCTTCAGATTACCATTCTTTCTTTATAGTTGTACATGAACTAGTAGGCATTACAACATCAAAATAAATTGTGACAAGTTAATGCTACAAACAAATGGCTCAGTAGTTCTCTGACAAATGATATACAGTTGATAACACAATACCTTAGGTTGAAACATTACTAATGGCTCACTAACTGGCTATAATAAAACTAGTTAATTGATTATTAAATTTGACAACAAGTATGTAAAGTCATTGCATGCCATAAAGTCTTCAGAATGGAACTGATCAGATAAAAGAGTGAATGAACAACATTTTCATTTGTATAAATTTTGCCTCAGTCAGAACACTTTTAACAAAGACAAGAATCAACATTAAAGAAAGAAAGAAAGAAAGGAAAGAAAAGAAAGAAAGAAAGAAAGAAAGAAAGAAAGATGATATTAATTTTTAACATGTCAGTTGGTGTCTAAAGAGAGATTTATACCCCTGTTATCACCTGTACGTTTTGTGCATGTTCTTGGGGATTCACTGTCCTGCCTGGCAAACAAACAAAGAACTTGAGGCAAGAATGTTTACCTATTGATGACACTAATGAAAACATCCAGACTGACAAAACTTCGAGACATAATCTTACTAACTAATGACCACTGTACTTGGGCTATTTGGTCAAATGAACAAAAATACTTGGGAAACCATGAACAGATCTGGAAAATACCAATAGGGTTTGGGTTAGGGTATAATAACTCTGTAACAATAATATGCTAAGTCCAGTATTTCTTTCTTTCAGTGTCCTGCTAGGTAGCCTACCATGCATTAAAGATTTCAATTTTTTTCTACAAACTAGGAAGTTTTTTCAAAGCACAAATAACCAACTTTATATGCAAAGAACGCTTTGCAATGTGAAATGCAGCTTTGTCAAGAAATAGTTCTACAGTAATCCCTCGCTACTTCGCGGTTCACTTTTCGCGGATTCACGACTTCACGGATTTTATATGTAAGCATATCTAAATATATAACGCGGATTTTTCGCTGCTTCGTGGGTTTCTGCGGACAATGGGTCTTTTTACTTGCTTCCTCAGTTGGTTTGCCCAGTTGATTTCATACAAGAGATGCTATTGGCGGATGGCTGAGAAGCTACCCAATCAGAGCACGCAGTTAAGTTCCTGTGTGCTGCTGATTGGCTCAGCGATGGAGTGTTGCATTAACCAGCAAGTCTCATCTCACTCATTCAGCATTAACGTGCTACTGCTTCAGGGGCCATCTCCAAGCACCAACAGAAGATGCAAATGATTGCAGAAAAGGTAAACGTTTTGGATATGTTGAAGGAAGGGAATAGCTACACCGCTGCACGACACCATTACAGCATCAATGAGTGCACGATTCTTTTTATTTAAAAAGGAGGAAAAGTATATAAGATCTACGGCCGCAGTGTCCTTTAACCAGGGTGCAAAACGAGTTGCAAGTGGACGTGATAAGGCAGTAGTCTGGATGGAATCTGCTTTAGGAATCTTTGCAACAAGGTCGATGACGTCATGACCGCCTACAAGCTGCTACGTGTACTTCGCTATACAGTAAGTGTAAACTTATCTACCGATTTCATATTGCTTAGCAGTTGTCCCTGTTATTAATAGAGTAAATGGTGGGTTGTAAACAATACAGGGAGGGTTTAAAAACGTCCAAATACACGTTAAATAATTAAATAAATATGGTGTCCCTACTTTGCGGAAATTCAGTTATCGCGGTCGGCCTTGGAACCTATCTCCCGCGATAAGTGAGGGATTACTATATAAGAAACTACACAACTTGGGGAAGAACCATATAGTGCCATTAAAGAACTATTATTTTTTAAGAGTGTACACATGAAATTAGGCAATGAAACCACTACCACTGTTTAAGCCTAACACTTTAAATTATTCTGCTTTTACATATTTATTGATGATTTAATATTAAGTCAATTACCATATGGATATGTGAATGGATAATATTAGAACTAAAAATTCATGCATTGACCGAAGACATTCCCTAAACCAACTTGAGATTTGGCTAACTCATTTATTGTAATGAAAAGTTTATTTTGTAACAAAACAGACCTTACATTGAATATAACTTTAAAAAGTGTAAAGACAAAAATTAGAACAACCACACCAACATTCATGCAAACATGCCACAAAATTAGCACAAAAATCAATAACTATATTCTTTGCATACTGCTTAAAATGAACAGCAGGGATTATACAGACACATGATATGTAAAATTAGATAGTTGACAAAATTACATTCAAGATAAAAAAAAACAAATATATATATATATATATATATATATATATATATATATATATATATATATATATACACACACACACACACACACACACACACACGTTTATGTGTACACTTGGCACACTTGCATATGTGTATATGTATATTTTCAGGACCAGACTTTTCCAATATTAAGATGCACAGAGGCACAACCTATACCAGTAGCATTGGATATAGCATAAAAAGTACAGGACATACTAACCAGCATGAAAAGCTCACAGTAAAATGTAAACAGAACAGTGGAAATACTGAACAGGTTTACTGCATTTTTTCTAACTAGGTGTGATGCGACATATTTGATAAATGTCTGAACAGCTGAAGTGTTCCATTTCTGATTTTCTTTTTTAAGATGAAATTAACTTTAATTTTTCTTTTAATCTTTTTTTTCCTTTCATTATATGCTGTGAAGAATAGTAGAGTCAAAATTGAACAGTAAAAAACAAACAAGGACCTCACAAGTAAATTACACAGTGCAATGTCATAATGCAAGGTATGTATGCAGCAAGTGTTAATTGAATAGACAAGATGTAATTAAGAGTTAAATGTATTTTTTTTCTTCACTATCCTTCATTCTTATTCGAATCTACTGTAGCTTCTTAAATTCTCAAGACTTTCATTTATTGACAGAAACTCAATGAGGTCATGAAGGTATTCTGAAATGAGCCTCTCCTCAAAATTGAACTGCCTTAAGTAACAGTCCCTGCTCCACATAAGCCTTAAGACTTTTTAAAGCAGTTTATGGATGCATGGTGGACACTGAAAGCTGCGGTTACCTTTTTAGTGCCTGCACATAAATGAAGCTCACTTATGCCAATCCAAATCCCTGTGGACACACATGAACACACTTTGGAAAAAATCTTGGCCTATATTCTACACAAACAAAAATAAAAGCTGAACAATATACTACAACAAAATCTAAGAAATCTAAGAGCATACCAATATGAAAACAATCATTTGGTTTTTACAGTAACTCTTACCCAAAATTTTTGTTAGTAAAGATACCAGAAATTAAGATTTTAATTACTTTTTAATTAACATAAATTAATGTTCATTGATACAGGTCATTTTTTCCCTAATATCACCATGAAGTAATTCCCATATCAATGAATCAAAATTTCCTGAAAATGCAATATGAAAAACAATTTAATCCAAATTAAAAATCACTTTTTTGAAAAATACATTAAAAAAAAACTTTTGGTTCTTGAAGCTTTTGTTATTGCTGTTATTACTATTATTATCATCAATTTATGCATACTTACTCCATATAAATTAGACTGGCATGCAGAATTTTGAATGCTGTTTTCCAAATGTGACAAATTCTACTAAACTTCCATGCAGAGTGTGGTGAAACCAGTTACACTGCACTCACCAAGCCTGCTTACAACAAGCTCATAAAACAAAAGAGGCTCTGTTATAAAGTGACCAGTGTCTTTACCTAGAGCCATGAAAATTACTGCTATTACAGTTAGGGTGCATTTAAACCAATCCAACCACCTTTCCAGACCTAGTGCAGCAGAATAGCAAATTAAAGTCCTGCTAAGTAGACATGTTGAACTCTAACAAGATCCTCATTCAGAGGTCATGATGAATTCTGATGAAGTGTTGTTTCTAATTTGAGCACTAGTATAAAGTAAAATGAATTACTATTAAGAAAAGTACCCAAAGTATAGCCTTGGTATTATTGCTCTATTGCTCCATCTGGCTTTAAGGAAAGCATTATTATACTGCTGGAATTTATACAGTGTGATTTACTGAAATGCCATTAAACCCCAGCTTGCTATTTGAGGTATGCTGGTTTCTGTGTTTCAGGACAAATAGGTTTCTGTTCTGACTCTGCTGTACTTCAAGCTAAGCCAAGCCACATGTTTAATGTAGCCTAAAGCGCTAATTTTTAATGATTGCAATAACAAAATGCCTCCCCCCATTTTCAAACTTACATTTTTTTTTCTGAAAGCTAACAAAACCTGTGAGTAAGTCTGCTCACTTTAAACTAAAGATATTTTTGTTGTAGTTGAATAGAGACATCCATATTGTAGATGATAGATTTAGAACACATTGTCTCTCCAAAAAATGAATTTAAAAGTTTTATCATTATATGGAGGGTAACCTAGCAACCCCCCGTGTAGATTATACAACATATTTATTTAACTAACTGCAAGAAAAAAAGATGTCATTTGGGAGATTTTATCCTGAGATACTTTTAGTCTGAAATAAAAACTCTGTCTGATTCATTCAGTTCAACCTTTCACAAAAGAATATATAATATACAGTATATACATTTTTGATTTGCCTGCTTCATTTCTTTTCCTATGTGCTTTCTCTGGTCAAAACTGCAGGGTGTAAGAGCAAATGGCAAAAGGTAAGGAACAGCTTTCACTTGTAAACAACTGTATAAGCAAGGCACAATGAAAATCAGATAAAAGTTAGATTTACTAATAAACGTAACAGCTTGTGTTTGGGGCTATAGAAGGAAACCCCATTTGGCACATGTGGAAAATCTGTTGGTAACCCAGTGTAGTGTGTCTCCCAGGATCTAAGCACTACAAAGGGACACACCTAACGCTGACCTACTATTCTGCCATAAATGAATATAGCCCAAAATCGGTATAAAATGGAAACAATCAAAACAGACATTAATTCATTAACCAACTTAAAGTACTTTAGTTGTTCTTGTTTTATTAGCAAATTACAGTACTATTACCTGTTTGGTTATCTAGAATTCCACCAAAATAACAACTTAAACGTTAATTGGTGATAGCGCTAATTACAACCCTTAAACTCTTAGATTAAGAGATATGGTATTAAAAACTAAAGACATGCATGCTATGCTCTGTGGTAACTTTAAAATGGCCTTGTTTGACATTGGTTCAAGCATTGCTCGTGCCATTCCGCAAAATGGACTTTATTAACAGGCTAGACTATGTTATATTACACTGAAAGTTTGCCTGCAAAATCACCATCAAATATTCACAAAAACTATCAAGCAGTAGTAGAAAAAAATACTAAAATTTTAAAAGGAATGCAAACAGTTTTTCATTTATTTTTTGTCATTTTTCTAACCTACTTAATCTAGGCCAGTGTTACAGCCTGTCCCAGCTAGCACTGGGTACAAGGCAGGAACAAACTCTACACAGGGTGCCAGTCCATCGCAGCATGAACATACACACACCCCAACCACACAATAGGACCACTTAGTATCGCCAATCCAACTAAACTGCACGTCTTTGGACAGTCAGAGAGAAAACCCCCACACAGACATGGGGAGAACTTGCAAACATCCACTCCGGGAGGATCCGGGGATGCAAAACCCTGTATCTCAATACTGCCGAGGGACAGCAGTACTAACAATTACTACCATGCCACCATTATATTTCCAATCAGAAATGCTCAAAAATCCATTAAGAAGGAATTCAGATGTTCAAACTGTATATCCCATGTGCCACTTCAACACTTCAGCTTTTTAAAGCACACCCTGAAGTTCCATCTAGACTTGATGTTTTGTGGACATTAACATGTAACCCCATGTGTAATGATTTTGTTGCACTACAAAATTTCTGGCATGTCACTGGCTAGTGAATTACATATCAAAATCTGTAGTTTAATAGATGAGATAACATGCCTGATTGTTGCTATGAAAGCATTTGGAATTCTGTCATGTTCCCAGGCTTCATCTCTCCATTGCCCTCTACTAAAAAAGTGTTTTCATCAGAGGCAAGGATGTAAGCATTTCAGCATTCTAATGCTGATGAAGTGCCACCTTCAGTTACTCTTTGTCAGTGACATTTTTCCCTGCAGGCTGCACTCTGTTGGTTACCCTACTTTTACCAACAAACCTATTTTCATAGAGATGTACTTCAGCTGCTTTAAGCTTTGTCAAGATAAACATTAAATGAATGAAAATAGTTTTATCTCAGTGAATGCATAGTTTTAGGTTCCAGAGATTTGGTTGAGGAGCAGATTTTGACATCATACATTTTGGAATTAATGACAATGAAGTGCTGAAGTAGCACATGGGACATACAGCTGAACATCTGTATTGCAGTAACCAATTAGCTAACATCTTCAATAATTTCTTTTAATATTTCACTGAAAGAATCTGTGATTCCTGCCTGGTTCAAAAGGACAACAATTATGCTTATGCCTAAGGGAATAAAAGTGGATTGTCTGAATAACACATCAACATCTACATTGGAGGGAATGTTGTTGAAAGAGTGAGCCACTTTAGATTTCTTTACTAACCATAATGGGGCAAACTGAAGTAGGCCAAAGCACATTTCTTCCCAACAAAAAATGCTCACCAGCACCTATTCCTCCTCAGATATCTAAGGACAGCTAATCTGTTCTCAAGAAACTCTACAGATGCACAGTAGAGTCTATCCTCACTGGCTGCAACACATTTTTGGTGTGACACCTGTTCTGCTCAATATTGTAAAGCACTGTAGAGGATGTCAAAGGTGTCCCAGAATATTACTGGCAAAGAGCTGCCAAGTGTGTTGTGTTCAGGATATACACCGCACTTGCTGGAAAACAGGGTATAAAGACCTCAACTATCCTGCATGGCCCATTTTTCTCACTATTCCCTTCTGGTCAACAGTACAGGACCACTGGGACTCCACACTAGTAGAGTCAGAGACTGTTTCCACTCACAAGTTGTAAGTTTACTGAAACATCAGTAATAATTATAAAAATATTCTGTGTATGTTTTATGTATTTATTTATATTATACTGTTGTCAACAATTTTGAGGAGACATGCAAGTAAGAATGTCCTTGCACTAAGTACAAGTGGCAATAAGCTTTGTCTGACCCTAACTGTAAGGAGGGTAACATGAAAAATGTCTCACATATTCAGAATGCAACTTTTTATATTACAAAACACAAACACGTAATAGTTAAATATACTATACTATTATTTAGGAAGCCACAGTGACAGAATGATTAGGTCCGCTGTCCCACCATTTTAGAGAATTGTGTTTCAGTCTCAAATTTAACACTTCCGTATGGAGTCTTCAACTGGAGTTGCACACAAAGTTAGTTCCAACCATGACATGATGGATACTGAGACAGACTCCCAACCTCCACAACCTTGTTTTGGAATAAGTGAGTTTGAAAAATTAATGAATAAATCAATGAGATGAATAAACAACATTATTCAGCCATATTATATTATTATTTATGAATGCTGAACAAATTTTAAAAAAGTAAAATTATGATAAGCACTGGGGCAGCAAGAATGATAAATCATGCTGAACATAAAAATAAAATAAACATAAGAGTAAACATTATTATCTTTATAATGTCAAAAGAAATAATGAAGTCCATCAGTTAAAACAAAAACATAAAACAAAATAAGACACTGATCTGCACATATAAAGTAAATCAAGCTTCAGGCAGAAAGACAGCAGCCTATGCTATTTAGTATGAACTTTTGTCAGCAGGCTCCTAAGTTTTAGCTCTGTCCTCCCTGTTTCAACAGAAACATACTTTCCATTGTGTGATTAAAAGAAATTACAAAACATCCTGAGTGAAACATACTGCCCAGACAGACTGAGGAGCCACGCAACAAAGACAATCACTAGTTTCTTAACATGTGGGATTCATCATTTTCATTATAGCAGGTGTTAGCTCCCTGGTGCTCTTCAGTGCTCTAAATCTGGGGAGTCTGGCTTTACTAAAAGTTGGAATTTACTTTCTGATCTATTTTCCACCCCAGGCGCCTATTCACCCAACAGCTGACTCGTTCTTCTACTCACTACCCTCTTTAGTTTTTTTCCTTCCTCTGATATTTTTTTTATAGTAAAGCACGCCTACTACTTGCACTATTAGACTAGTTGTCAATATAGAAACAGTCAGCAGGCTAAAGCATTACATAAATTCCTCTTGAAAGATGATGTGACCCTTAAACTTTCTGGTGTAGTGGTTCAAGGGTGAATTCCCATACAATTCAAACAAGCATAATATATTATTATCATATACCTTAGACCTCTTGGACATGAAAAGAAATACAGTACTTTGAGGAGTCATTAATAACAATTCACAATTATAGATGTTTTTTCAGAAAAACAGAACTAGAAAACATTTAAAAAATGTAGTTATAACCACATTTTTGAACACTCTCTATTAATTGAATATAGTCATAGACTCCCGTGCAAAGAAACGCAAATCCAAATGAGCGGAGCCATACTCTCTACTGAAAAATTGAATAACAGAAAATAATGTGTGTTCAAAACAAACATGAATCAAGCAGATGGTATATGAAAATAACAAACAAACCACAAATTGTCATAATTAATCATGATAAAGGCCATTTTACAATTTTACCCTGCAAGTTTAAAAACTTAGGTTTGGGAGTACTATGATATAGAAGTATTTTCCAACTAATCCTATATGTACAAAATAATATTGGATGGAGTAGGATGCAGTAAAGAGAAAATAATGGGTATTCTGGCCAAAACAGTAAAATTTAATTTGTGTCAGGGGTACCTTGGGGGGATGGATGAATTCTGTAAAATTCAACCGTAATGCACTCAGTGAATATTTCAAAAGTATTAAATTGGTGTGTGCCAAGAACACAAATCAGTTCTGTATTGAGACATATCAGCCATGTGTGTCTGTTTCTTGTTTTATTTGCAGAAAATATGCTGAGCAACAGATATTTTAAAAAATTAGAAATTACAGCATGCTCTGATTTTAACAGCAAGAATGTATGTTTAATTTACCTGTAACAGTACATTTCTATTGCATTTACTAAGCTTAAGCTAAAACATTTTATACTTTGTGCCGGGTCTTTTTCAAATAGCTTTTAAAATATTGACCGCTTCACTAATTTTCTAATCCATCCTATCCCAAATTGAAAATAAATTAAATGCAGGACCTTTAAAAAGAGACCTATGAAAAACAGTTTCCCATGTTTGGCTTCTTTAAGATGAACTTGGTAGGCGACTTATCTTCACTGATTAGTATTGTAAGATTAAAGGGGCAGTTAATAACCTTTTGTATTTCACATGGATGCAGGATTCAGCCTGTCTGGCTCCATGCTCTATTACTGCTGCAGTCAAGACTATTGTCTCCTCTCATAACACTTGTATTCAAAACCACTAAACTACAAAAGGCGTGTTATTGTCTGTGCAAGCGGACAAGATGTAATTATCATTAAGAAAGCTCTAGTAATAACTTTTCAATGACATGGCACTTAACAACTAAAATCATATGGGCAGGCCCTATTATATTACTTTACATAAAGGGTAAAGAAATCTAGTCTTTAGGAGAACAAAAAAAGCATACTAACTGTTTATCCTGAAAATAAAAAAAAACTATACACTTCCTTCATTTTAAATAGCAAAGCAGCTTTTTTGAACTCCAAACTTTCAAAACATGACATAAAAGACAGTAATACACAAAACAGTATTATACTTCCCACTTTATTTTGACTGTCATTTTATAATGTAGTTACAGAATATTTTATATACACATTTTCTGTATAAAGCATGTACATGTATATTGTATATGTGTCAAGCAAAATTTCATACAATCCCCAGGATACAAAGATCTACAAGAGATAATTTGTCAAGACCCATACAGAGTAACATCATGTATGGCCTTTATCCAAGATAGAAAACACAAATAATGTACCACAGTGTATCTTTAAGGCTGTTTGAACAAAACCATTCTGCCCTATAAAACTCAGATGTAAAAACAGCCAAGCTAACTTCTAACTTCTAAAAATTCTCCAAGGGACAAGCCATAATCAATGCCCATTAAAACAAAGACAGTAAAGGATGTGCACATAGGAGGACTACAGTAATTCATCCATCCATTTCTTAACCTACTTATCCAGGACAGGGTCACAGAGATACTGGAGCCTATCTCAGCAACATCCACCAAAAGGTAGGAAAAGTTCCTGGACTGTCCTTCATAAGGTGAACACACACACACATACACTAGGGCCAATTTAACAATGCCAGTTCACCTAATCTGCATGTCCTTGGACTGTGAAAGGGAAAGTGGAGTACCTGAAGGATACTGACACAAGGAGAACATGCAAACTTCACGCAGGAACTTGAATGTCTTTCTACTTATTGCGAGTCAGCCAAGCTACCACAGTGCCACCCATGCCACTCAATTACAGCAATTTTTAAAATAAAGAGTCACAATAACCACTAAAGTGTCTTACACTGTAACTAAGCTCATATAAGCAACTGACTATTTGATAAGTAAATAGAATATGACATTAAATAAAAGAAACTGTATGGATGCAGAGGCCCATTTTTAAAACCAGTTTTCTCTCAATTGAAGCAAATCCCAGCAGTAAATGCAGCAACCCCAGAAACACACTTACATACTCACATAAGTTAAACATTTGGGATTTCACACAGAAATAGACTAAGGAAGTTCAAATGGGAATGAGAAGTTGAAAACAAACTTAAACTAATGAGAATCCACAAAGATTGAACATAAATCTGATAAAGGTTACACAAAATATTCGTATGTTTGCAGGTACGCATAAAGTGCTCTTTAGATGTAAACATTTTTACCCAAATTAAGTGACATGTGAAATTGACATCCTTCAGTCTGGTCTTTACTAGAACAAATCTGGTTGGAAGTCATAAAAATGAAATTAGAATAAAAGAAAAGTTAATTCTAGAGGATGACGGTATAAATTACTAACATTTTACACACTATATACATTAGAAGTGTGCACCTGCAGCAATTTGCTAGTAATAACAATTTACAATTATGATGGCAAAGGATCCCTTCAGCACTGAGTGGCAGGCAAATGAACAAAACCAGGTGGAGCCAGTTGTTTTGAATACAGCTATGTACAGTCTTTTTGCTATTAGGAAAGACAAACACTAAGGAGTTATTTAAGTAGTTGACTGAAAGCTTTGCACATAAGAAAGCTACAAGAAACACATGGATATACCGTCATAAGTTTTTCAGTCTGTCACAGAAACCTAACTGAAAAAGAAAATAATGAACATACTGTTTCGGAATGTTATAACAGCTGATTCGAATCTGAAAGATATTATGATAGATATAGTTTGAAGTAATTGACTGAGAGGATGGTCAATATTTGCTATGGTGGAAAAAAAATTAGATATAAGCCAGATATAGCTATGTTAATGATGAATACAAACAACTTTTCTTTAGGGTGATAAAAAGGGAGAAGAAGACTTACTACTATATAAAGTGACTGCATTTGTTTTTGTTTCTCTTCTATTGTGAGCTGAGATACTTTGCAGTATCAGCTGATTTTTTTTAGTATTTTATGTATAAAGTAAAATAACGAAATTCAAAATCATGTATTTAACATTTTTATTTTTTGTAATCTGCGGTGGGTTGGCACCCTGCCTGGGATTGGTTCCTGCCTTGTGCCCTGTGTTGGCTGGGATTGGCTCCAGCAGACCCCCGTGACCCTGTGTTTGGATTCAGCGGGTTGGAAAATGGATGGATGGATGGATTTTTTGTAATAGATAGATAGATAGATAGATAGATAGATAGATAGATAGATAGATAGATAGATACTTTATTAATCCCAATGGGAAATTCACAAATATTAATATTAATGTAAGAAATTATCTATGTTGTTATGAGTTACTGTACTGCTCTCTGTCTGAAACACTACAAATCTAAACAGAATAATCAAGATAGAAAATGGGTCAACTACATTTAAATCTCTTCAAGATGTCAAAAAATGTTCAAGAAGTAAAGTTATTTGGTAACTGGTCCACAAGTAATAGAAACTCAACTTTAAAAACACAAGGCTCATTCTCACCTGGACAACTCTGGCAATTTGATTTCTCTAGTGCCTTCAATACCATCCAGCTATCTCTGTTAAGGGGTGGATGAGCCGATGATGTCTTGGATAATGGACTATCTGTCAAGCAGACTGCAGTTTCTGAGACTCATTGACTCTGTCTCTGGTATGGATGTGAGGAAAACTGCAGTACCACAAGGAACAGTCCTGTCTCCTTTTCTCTTTACTCTGTACACCTCCGACTATAAATGTCACATTGCCTTGTGCGAAGAAAGTTCAAGCAGTTGGAGAAGATCTGATATTACTGGTGACCAAAGACATAGTTTGAGAAATGCCTGGTGAGGAAGCTGCCCGTAATATTGACACTGTCCCTTTGTCAGTGAACATACAGTAGGATGTAACAGGACTAATTACTGGAAAAGGTACAAAAACAGCCCCATGGCTTGCATTGCAGTTGGACGGAAAGCACAGATGTAGCTAACTCAGCACAGCTTATTGTCTATGTCAGATTTATTGGAGTTGGAAAGTTTGTTGATTATCTTTTGCTCTGCAAAGAAATTCAGAGGAAGATAACAGGTTTTTAGGACACGTTCATGCAGGCAAATTTAACTGACTGGTCTTATTGCGTAGGTGTCTGTACTGATGGTGCCGCTGCCAACAAAGGCAAGCATAGTGGAGTTGTCACGTTATATAAAGGTCAAAGCTCCAGATGCCAAGGATACACACTGCATGCTTCACAGAGAAGCACTTGTTGCTAAAAGGATGGAGAACGAATTGCAACAAGCACTTCAAGACATTGTTAAAAAGTTGTAAATAGTATCATAGCACATCTCCTTAAACACAGGCTGTTTGCCAAACTGTGCAGTGACATGAGTACCAGTATTGAAAGTCTTCTGCTGCATTCTAAAGTCCAGTGACTATCTCATGGGGCAGTTTCACAATGAGTGCATATTTAGCCGTGTTTCAACTTTTAAATACCATGAATCTGAGCATGTAGGATTGCAATCAATGCATACTTAATATGCAAGATAAAGTTTGTGCATTTATACAAGACTCCATTTAAGAGTCCTTTCTCTCTCTTTACATGTCCTGAGATCCTGTCACTATGTGTAACTAACACCCATGGTTCTTGCCAATTCTAATTAAATTACACTTCTGAAATTTCATTTAATTTAGACAAGAAAGTTTGAGCTGCATGTCCCCTCTTATTGACGTCTCCTCACAATAATTCTAATAAAAAATAAAATAAAAAATGATTCAGTTTTATATAATCAGTTTTGATTTCACTATAATCACTTGTTTCAGTACTTTAAAGCAAAATATTTAATCCAGAAACTGTATTTTTAGTGCTTTCCCTTGAGAATAAAATTTTAAAAACGGTTTGTTTTGTACTTTACTTTGTAAACTTTTACATTTTTTATAAACAAGTTTATCACTATTTTTTTTATTCATTTTCAGCCAAAAACTGACTGAGAAATAAAACACAAAATGACATGTATGCAGTAGATGTGTGGCATTATGAAAAGAAATGTTCAAGCAACTCACTAAGAAAAAACACCAGTTAAAAGTGACAGCTATACAAATCCCTGAAAACTTCCTTACAATATTTCTGGTTGACTACAAAATATTTACCAAATAGGATGACACAGGGGCAAAATTGGCTAGAGCTGTATCTTAACAGCCCTGGATGTAGATTCCCAGTTCTTGCACAGCTCTAGGTAAATAAGGTTTAATTCTGGTATGTTCACCGCTGTCCTTAAATTTGCATGTGTTTTCCCAAATTCCACTCACAATACAAAAACATTCATTTATCTTGGAGCTGTAAATCAGTCAGGGAGTAAAAATTCAAATCTGTGCTTTATTCTGCCCTGAGGTGGATTTTCATAATATCCAACAATCGCTCCTATCTTCACCCAAATCTACCCAAATGGTTTCTGGCTTTCTGTGATCCTGCAGTGTATAAAGTCAATTAAGAAAATGGATGGAAAATTCCAAAATTTATGCAAATATTATTAGAAAAATAAAGATAATGAGTTGTAGTGTCCTATACTTATTCATTCATTACCAAGTATAAGAATATATTTAACAACTCTTTTTCTTTCATTTAAAAAAAAAGCATTTTTAAAATTAGCTCACCAAAAAACACTAGTGAATTTACCAGGTCATAAACCTAATCCAGTACATTGGATTAAATACTCCACAGACATTCTTCAATTACCACACCATACTATACAGTATAGTCTCACACTTAGTCAAATTCACAGGGGTGTTGGGCTGAAGCTTATCATGCAAGTACTGGAAGCAAGCAAGGAGGAAACAGTCCAAGATAGATCACCAGCGCATTGCATAGTATAAATATGTAATGTACAGTACACACCCAGATTCACACAGGGCATTATCTTAACCTGCACATTTTGGGGATTGTGGAGGAAAGCCAGAATTCCCAGAAGATAACCCACATGAATAATATCAGGAATGTGATATCCAGGATGCTGGGTGTGTAAGGGGACAGCTACTATTCCCTGCTCAACCATTCTACCCATGTTAGAATTAAATAAACTATACTTTTAAATACATATAACATCATGTCATGCCTTGAGTGTCAGTTTCCTATTGTATACAATAAAGTAATGCATAAAAACACATACTAGTATTGCTGTATTGCAGCTAAACATTTCACAAAACATTCAAGATCAACAATACAGCATTGTACTTGGAGGCCACAAAAGTAGAGAAAGCTACAATGTATGTGTACGAAAATTGAAGAAAAAAAAGAACAAAAATGAAAAAGATTGTGCCAGTTGTTTATTAGTCTGCACCAGTGATCTAGCCCCACAGCATTTGGCTCAGTGGCATTCAACACATCCCTATGATTTGTCCCTTCTGTGAGCTCTTGCACTTATTATAGGCCTGCCAAGATTAGACATATTGAACCAAATGCACATTTGCCTTATTCATGAGGCATGAAGCCAAAATTAACTTTCAGAGTTGTAATTTACTAACTTCCCACTTTAAAGTCTTTTAATATGTGGGTAGTGACACAAACACAATCCATAAAATCATTTAAATTTCTGTTTGCTCAGCTTCTCAGGGCAAAAGTAGAGAGGAAAACTAATCATTATAGATAAAAAAAATTCTAATAAAAATTATGAGGCTGCTTGTGGCCTGGAAAATGAAAATCAGGGATCTGCTCAAAATAAGCAGAACTGTTCACAGATATTCAGATACACATTTTTTACATTGGTAGCACAGAGTTAAAAAGTGGTGGATTTTCTTATGCTGAGCAAAATCTCTGGAAACTGTATATTTCTGAACATGTTTAAAGGATAATCTTTGTCTTCAGATGAAAAAGGAATTTATATATCTAGAATACACAAACTGATGGAAATTCTGCTCTCTTTTAATTAAAAACAATACCTATTGTGCATGCCCTTATTGGAACATAAGCATAACTTTCTCCTTGCATTAATTAAAGAGAAATTAACAGCTGAGCAGCACCATTCCATCAGTTATTTCTTTCCTAAAACACAACTTCTTTGATGCTATGTAAAAGCATTTTATAAATACTCATACACAATGTATGGTGAATGCATACTTTATGTAGTTAAGATTTAATGTGTAATATCAACGATAAGAGATGTTTTTGGCAAAGCTGAGATCTTCATTATGCACTATTAAATGGTGGTGTGGTAACCAACTGAAAGTGGTAGGCTTGTGCTGCTCATAACATTGTACATATGTGTAAGTTGATGTGACTTTATTATTCAACTGGTTTTTAGCAAAACTAACTCCCAAATTAAAGACTTGTTTCTTTTACTGAGATATGTAACAGTTTTTATAATCACTTTATGATCAGACTATGAGCTAGTCTCCAATGTATCTAACCTACTTGCCTAATTTGTAATAAAGAGATTTAGATTTCAGTACTAAGTACACACATTGAATACTGTGTTAAAATATAATATTCATAATATGTTCCTCAGAAAAATAATTCTATTAACTCTGATTTGCATAACTAAATAATCTATCAGAGTACTGTCTCCTCTCATTCGTAGAGTTTTCTATCGGTTTTAAAGAGGTTGCTAAGACCTGCATTACAAGAGACATTTTTTGGATTCCAGATAGGAAACAGAATAACAGAATAACAGGTCAGTCCAGCATATGTCAAAATGATGCTCCACAAGATTAAAAATAAACTCTAAACATATAAAAAGTATATTCCAGTTTCCCCCCAAACTGTTCACTGTAAATAAACCAATTAAAAAATTAAATGCAAATTTCTTTTAAAAAATTATTGACATATTCAGCTTTAAGTGTTCCTTAAACCTCAATAAGTGACATTAAACTTTTCAAAGTGAAAATAAAATTCTTCAGATGAACTTAAATGTATTATTTAAAAAATGGCACCAAACCATCAAAAAACCTGCTTCAAACACCTGGAATTAGGTGCTGTATTAGTTTAATAAGACATAAGCTTGTCCAGTGTGATGGACGGCCGGCAGTTCAGTCAGGCCGGGACGTCCCTGAAAGAAAAGAATGGAAGAAGGCAGCCTTTTCAGGACACTGCCTCCCCCGGGACGCTAGGTGGCAGCTCCCCTGGACGGCAATGGTTCCCCGGATTCCCTTAGGACATCCTGGGACATGGAGTTTGTTTCTTCAGCCCTGTTGGGTGCCACCAGGGGGAGCTCACAAAGAACCTGGGGACTCCTACTGTTACTACAACCCGGAAGTACTTCGGAGTCACAAGGACGGAAGCCTGTAGTACTTCCGGGCTACTTGAGGACGGATGATGTGGAGTTTGACCCGGGAGGAACACATCCGGGTCATGGACTATTTAAAGGACTGCTGAAGACCCAGCAAGGAGAACCGGAGTTGGGTGGTTGAGTGATGGAGCTGCTGGGAGGAGTGCAGGATTATTGTGGTTATTGATTATTGTTTATTGTATAATTATTGTCGAGTTGTGGTGATTATTGTGGCGAGTGTGGTGCTTTGTGCACTGTGTCTGAAGAAAAATATTAAAATTCTTCTTGGTGCTTTTTACAAGTGTGTCTTGGACGTCTGTCGGGTGGGTTTCACGGGGCAACAGCGACCCCTAGCATCCACACCAGCTAAGCGTGTTTTCCATAAGTTTAGATTAAATATGCCTATCAAGAACAAAGAAATCAAAATGGATGCAGCAAAGCTTAGAGAAATCATGGAGGGAAAAATTATAACATGTTAGAATACACATCACCCTGGAAAACAATAATAAAAAGCATACGATCAAAGATACTCTTGGATGACTTAAAACAAAAAAGTCTGCATTCTGGGGACATAAACCTCAAAATGAAGAAGAAGAAACATAGGGAATCAGGTATATGATAAGCCAACTACGAAAAGTCCCAGCATTAGGAACACTTATCTGCTGTACATCATTAATTGCTGACTAACCACACATCTCATACTCTATCTACCCTTTGCTCAAAAATGAGTAATCTGACAAACTCTATTCACAAGTATATAGGGCTAGCTAATAAAAAGTAACACATGAAAATGAAACAGCAATACAGATACCAATAAATACAGAAAAAAGAACAAACTAAATTTAATCTGAAAAGCGATTGCCACTAAATAAAACCTAGAAAGACATATTTGGACAGTTTTTCTGAGATTATTTCTATCTGTAATGCTCAATGGCCTTCATTGTGGTATTTCTATCTGTAATGCTCAATGGCCTTCATTGTGGTATGGAGCATAACAGATTGTGGTCAAGGTAACAGAGTAATAAAACTGAATAAAATGACTGTAGAACAAAATTATCATGTACAGGGTGGTTCAGATCTAATTATGCAACTGTTCGACTGACAACCGTCTCCCTGCCATTTTGGAATGCAGGGCTGGTGTGCCATCTTTCGGCAACAAAAAGAATTTTAAGTGAAATCTCTATGTGCAGGGCAGGTGCTGTGAATTCTCTATGTAATAATCTTAATAAGTTCTTGCGCAATGAAAATTGCATAATTAGATCTGGACCACCCAATACAAAAATATTGCATCTAAGATACACAGTAAACCAACCATTCCCTCAGTAAGAGCTGATAATGGTTTAAATTTATTAAAATAGAACAATTGTATGCAGTTGTTATTTTCATTGTGTAGGATGTATGGATTTTACAAGCTTTTTCGAACATCTTAAGCATCAAAATTGTGTAATAAATAGGGATCTAATTTTGAAAGTAAGTGTGTTGGAACACACAATGTTGCAGCTCTCATACTGGTTTCTACACTATGTCTTAAACCTAATGTTTGTGTAATTAGAAAGGTTATCGGTAGTGAGGAATAACTCACAAAACAGTAGATAAATGCACTGATGACAGAATGCTTAAATGAAGTACACACAACACTTGCCAATGGACATGCTTTTTGCCAGTTCAACACACTTTCTGATGGAGGACCTGGAAGAAGGACTTTGAGAAATTTTATGTTTGTATGCCGGTATTCACTTTGTTATCAAGAATCCAAGATTTTCTAACTGGAGGTATACAAATTAAAACAACACTTTTTATATGATGCAAATCTTGTCACAACAAAAGAGAATTTTGGCGTACACGAGGCAAATCCAGATCATTGGTGAAAATCTGTAAGCACTCATAAAGAACAAGGTAGCACAGGTGACATAAGAAACAATTTAAAGTATGGTTTAACTAGCTTCTACCACTGATAATGATTTCCTCTATTTAGGCCTTATAAACACTTTTAAAGAAGCACTATGTTATGTTCAAATGATTGAATAATTCAGTCACAATATGTATAACCATCTATACTGCACTCCATTGACAACTGTGTATCCAGAATACAAAACATGCTGCTTTGGCTTAAACATAAAATTTAGAAACACGTACTGATAATGACATGATGCACAATGTACAGCCATTGTCCACATATGATCTAAGGCAGAAAGGTAGCTCTCTGATGAAGAAAAGTGGCTGTTGGGCAGGAAAGGTTGACACCAAGCTGGAACAGGGCACACCATGGCTTTAAGAGTGGCACAATGATGATGGGGATACAAATAAACATGCTTATGAGAGAGAAAGTGTATTTCCATGGTGGCAGCAAGCCATATGTGTGTGTAATAGTAGACAATAAAGTACAATAGAGAGAGGAACTGGTGAAGAGACGTTTGGCTTGTGGAAAAGGTAATATTCGATAAAGATGCTACTGTATAGGACAAGCAACCCAGCAGGAAACAGTGCATGAGAGTAAGAAGGGAAACCATGTGGTACTTGCAAGTAAGGTAATTCTGAGTCTCAACAACTTTATCTTTAAAGGAAATGGAAGGGGCAGCACGGTGGCGCAGTGGGTAGCGCTGCTGCCTCGCAGTTGGGAGATCTGGGGACCTGGGTTCGATTCCCGGGTCCTCCCTGCGTGGAGTTTGCATGTTCTCCCCGTGTCTGCGTGGGTTTTCTCCGGGCACTCCGGTTTCCTCCCACAGTCCAAAGACATGCAGATTAGGTGGATTGGTGATTCTACATTGGCCCTAGTGTGTGCTTGGTGTGTTTGTGTGTGTCCTGCGGTGGGTTGGCACCCTGCCCGGGATTGGTCCCTGCCTTGTGCCCTGTGTTGGCTGGGATTGGCTCCAGCAGACCCCCGTGACCCTGTGTTCGGATTCAGCGGGTTGGAAAATGGATGGATGGATGGAAATGGAAGGTGCATTTTTGTGGTGGTTTCATCAGAAGGAATTGTGGCTTAGTTGTTCCAAGATTTATTACACATATCACTCATACCAGAATTAATTCTGGACTTGGCAGCAAGTGACCACAAGAGGTTGTTCAAAACCACCTCAGGTGAAAAGCCTAAGTATAAGTAAGTATAAGTATAGGGTTAAACTGAACAAAAGGGGAAAAAACAAGATAGAAATATTGTGAAAAATGGTGGGGGGTTAATGGGATGAAATAAATGTGCTTAACTGGACAGACACCTGGGTGTGACATTCACCCTAACTGATAGGCAGTGATAGAAAGTCCATTATATTTAAAGTGTAGTGTATTATGCTATTAATGAATAGCATTTTCATATACTGTACAAGTAATGCAGTTGTTGTAGAAGCCAACATGTACACTACACATAAAAAGTTTGGTACTGTATATTACAAGCAGATACAGACCTCTTACTTCTGGAATGGTTTCAGTTTCAAATAGAGGTTAAGACATTGTTCTTTTTTTAGAAACAGTAACAGCAGAAAGAAAATCAAGCTTCAACATATGCATTCATGCTAAATTAAGACTGTTGTTATCAAACAGAATCAGATTTGCTAGATTTATGATTTATTGTTAAAGGATATTGCATATTCCTACTTTAAACTTGGTTTGTAGAGGTGGCCACCACACACAATAGTAAAATCCTCTCTATATTCACGGCTCCTGTGAGACAGTATAGTTCAGTGCCTGTTTTAAGAGACAGATCAAATCAGTGCTCTTTGCAAGCCCTGGGTTGTACATGTTTTGTATGCACTGCTCCACATTTCATGCCTTATATGGAATTTGCTGTTGAAATTCCTAAAACAGTGTTTTCAAAAGGTTACACTCCAGTAAAACTCAAGATGTGCTTTTCACAGCAAGCACACCATTCTTTGCTTATTAAAATATTTACAAGTGTGCATTAATTAATAAAGTATGCTCACAAGGTCTTAAATTCTTTTATTTAAAAAAAAATTGTCATCAATCATTGTTCTCTGCTTGTTTATGTCAAATTAATAGTCACAACACACAAATGATTAGAAAAACCTACTTTGTAGTAAAAGCTACTGTTAGAGTTTTCCTACTAGCACTGTTTCAATTAATTCAATACGTAACTAATTGTACAATGCAGATGTTGCCATTTAAAAACTGATGTTGTGCTGTATCATGACATTATCAAAAAATGCTAAAATTTCAAAATCAAGCAAAATAAAAAATCACAACTATGCAGCTGAACAAACTATCAATATATATGCAACTAGGGAACTTTTTTTTAATCTTTCCAGCACAATATTGGTTTTCATCTGATTAAAAACTCACCCTAAGGAATAAGAAAATTATGAAGCAGTTAAACACTTCTGTCAACAGTTTACTAACAAGAAAGGGATCTTATCTTGTGTCTGATACATTTCAAGTTTTCTGAGGCTCTGCTGGATATTGGGAATATGTTAAACCAAATGAATAAATTCTACCTAAAACCATTTTCAAAATTAAAAGATTCATTACTGCAAATTAACAGGAAGCAGCCCAATTTTGGATAGATCCCTGAAGATGTCTGACATTCCTTAGTAATAACCATAGTAAGACGTAATCTTACTAGAGATACTATAATTGCATCTATTGATTTTTCAAATGATTTTTAAAAAATCAGGGAAGAAACACTTAACTGCTGCTTATTCAATGCATATAAGTAGTAATTTCATACAAATACTGAGTACTACGCTTGATAGTAACACTTCAAATAACACATCCTTGAATAGCACCCTTCACTGAGACCAAGCACAGAGCAATGTGATATGTTCACAGGTAAATACAAATACAAACTTTATAAATTATATGAGAAAAGAGATACTACTTGACAAAAAGTAATTCAATAAACTGATGTCAATTAGACTAGGCATTTTGGAATTCAGTGAAAAGTGTATTAAACATTTAAAAAAGCCACCATTCATTTATTTTGTAAACCTGCTCATTCCATATTAATATGTACATCTTAACAAATTCAAAAGTACTTTGAAACCTTTTTTATGTTATGGCCTTTTTATTGAGGACTACAATGTAGTATGTGTCAAATAGTGTAAATTATTTAATATTTTGCTTTTTTTATTGACTTTATTTACAGACCAGAAATCTGCAATCCAATCCCTAAATTATGAAATTAACAAACTACCAATATTTAAAAAGCATATTATTCATGTTTAATTGGAGATAGATAGATAGATAGATAGATAGATAGATAGATAGATAGATAGATAGATAGATAGATAGATAGATAGATAGATAGATAGATAGATAGATACTTTATTAATCACAAGGGGAAATTCACATACTCTAGCAGCAGCATACTGATACAAAAAGCAATATTAAATTAAAGAGTAATAAAAATGCAGGTAAAAACAGACAATAACTTTGAATAATGTTAACGTTTAACCCAAACAAGGGGGGTGGAATTGAAGAGTTGCTTGGTTTGGGGGAGGAACGATCTCCTCAGTCTGTCAGTGGAGCAGGACAGTGACAGCAGTCTGTCGCTGAAGCTGCTCCTCTGTCTGGTGATGATACTGTTTAGTGGATGCAGTGGATTTTCCATAATTGATAGGAGCCTGCTGAGTGCCTGTCGCTCTGCTATGGATGTCAAACTGTCCAGCTCCATGCCTGCAATAGAACCTGCCTTCCTCACCTGTTTGTCCAGGCGTGAGGCGTCCTTCTTTTTAATGCTGCCTCCCCAGCACACCACCACATAGAAGAGGGCGCTCGCCACAACCATCTGATAGAACATCTGCAGCATCTTATTGCAGATGTTGAAGGACGCCAGTCTTCTAAGGAAGTATAACTGGCTCTGTCCACTCTTGCACAGAGAATCAGTATTGGCAGTCCAGTCCAATTTATCATCCAGCTGCACTCCCAGGTATTTATAGGTCTGTACCATCTGCACACAGTCACCTCTGATAATCACGGGGTCCAGGAGGGGCCTGGGTCTCCTAAAATCCACCACCAGTTCCTTGGTTTTGCTGGTGTTCAGGTGTAAGTGGTTTGAGTCACACCATTTAACAAAGTCCTTGATGAGGTTCCTATACTCCTCCTCCTGCCCACTTCTGATGCAGCCCACAATAGCAGTGTCGTCAGCGAACTTTTGCACGTGGCAGGACTCCGAGTTGTATTGGAAGTCCGATGTATATAGGCTGAACAGAACCGGAGAAAGTACGGTCCCCTGCGGCGCTCCTGTGTTGCTGACCACAATGTCAGACCTGCAGTTCCCAAGACGCACATACTGAGGTCTGTTTGTAAGATAGTCCACGATCCATGCCACCAGGTATGAATCTTCTCCCATCTCTGTCAGCTTGTCCCAAAGGAGCAGAGGTTGGATGGTGTTGAAGGCGCTAGAGAAGTCCAGAAACATAATTCTTACAGCACCACTGCCTCTGTCCAAGTGGGAGAGGGATTGGTGTAGCATATAGATGATGGCATCCTCCGCTCCCACCTTCTCCTGGTATGCGAACTGCAGAGGGTCGAGGGCGTGGGGAACCTGTGGCCTCAGGTGGTGAAGCAGCAGCTGCTCCATGGTCTTCATCACATGTGACATCAGAGCGACAGGCCTGAAGTCATTCAGCTCACTAGGACGTGATACCTTTGGGACTGGGGTGATACAAGATGTTTTCCAAAGCCTCGGGACTCTCCCCTGTTCCAGGCTCAGGTTGAAGATGCGCTGTAGAGCAGGCATGTCAAACACGTGGACCCCGGGCCGCATGCGGCCCGCAACAGAAATCTGTGCGGCCCGCATGACAGATCCTAGTTAGTACTAAACTTGCACAAAATGATTACTATCGTTTGTGATTGAATCATTCTGCATCTTCAGCGTTACATTGACTTTTCTTACTTCTGCCTTCTGACAAAAGCGCATTTCCCATGGCATTACGGTACTGGAAACGTCATCCGCTAGTATAGCCACGAGCCTTGTCCGCAGTTAATGAGCCGCGATGTCACAACTGAAGTGCTAGGCTGCGGCAGCCTGGCAGCAGGGGCGGCCTTAGGCATGTGCAAACTGTGCACCTGCACAGGGCCGCCACGCCAATATATATTGAATATAAAACAGAAAGAGAAAATAACGACACAGCTGACGGCAATGTGGCCGAAAAATATTGTGTTTCTTGTTAATTAGTACACTGTATTTACTAATGTCGCTCGAGTCAGAGCAGTAAGCTATATGTAGTATTATAACGTTCTGCCGTGATGAGAATATCATGGGCCGCCACTTAGTTTTCAAGTTACGGACACGCGCATATAGATGTGTGACATGAGCACGAGTCGGCTATGCAGTGACCGCGACGGACGTGGCCATCCGTCGTGCATAAGATACCATATTGGCATTGGCGGGCAAAGGGGCCATCGATTCTTTCTCTGCCCAGGGCCTCCACGAGCCTAGAGCCGCCCCTGGCAGGCTACACTATTGGCTGGGCTGCTGAGACTGGCCACTGGGCAGATCTGACCATCACGAGTAGTAATAGCTCGCATATTTTCACGTTTTTTTTGCTCTAGTTTTATGTAATTTTGTGCTAGTATTGTAACGAACAGTTAGTGCAGACTACAGCTGAAGATCTAAAGTGGACGCGAGAAGTCAGTGAGTTGTTTATTAACAAATGTTTATGATTTAGAGTTTGTAAAATTAGTGTAGGTCAGGGGGCTTTTTGCATATCGGCTTATTTTACAATATAAACTTTGAAGTAAACTTAGTAAAGTAAAATTTGATTTTTGGAGGATTTGTTTTCCAACTTGAATTACTGAGCAATGAATTCAGTGAGCGTTTTCGTGATTTCAATTCACACAAACAGGGCATTGCGCTGTTCTCTTACAACGTTGAGAATGCACCTTGGAATATCCAAATGGAATTGACTGAACTGCAGTCAGATTCTATTCTGAAGGCAAAATACAATGAAGTTGGTGTTGCCAGGCTTGTATGCTTACCTGCCACCCTTGTATGTGCAGATCCATAAGTTGGCATCGAGAGTACTGTCTATGTTCTGAAGCACTTACCTTTATGAGCAATTGTTTTCGTTAATGAAAGCTACCAAAACCCCACAATGCTCAAGACTTACCGTCGAGCACCTTTCATCCCTCATAAAAGTTGCAGCTGCACAAGATTTCAAGCCTGATATTGACGAACTGGTTACTAACAAGAGATGCCAAGTGTCGGGACAAAAGAAATAGATCTCACACTGTAAAACTCCTACAGTATATAAGCAATGAATATAATACTGTATAATGAATATAATATAATAATATAAGGACCTAGCTAAGAGGCTAAGACTCTAATTGTATGCAGTTGTACGGAGATTGTATGGTAATAAATTGCTTTTCTTTAAAAAATGTAACACTTAAAGTTTAAAGTTTTCAGTATGTTACAGTGCGGCCCGCTGACGCACGTATGGCAGTCGAAGCGGCCCACCAATGGTAGTGAGTTTGACATGCCTGCTGTAGAAGACTCCCCAGCTCCAGCACACAGGCCTTCAGCAGTCGTGTCAATACTCCATCTGGACCCGCTGCTTTACTGGCACTAAGTTTCCTCAGCTCTCTGCTCACCTGCGCTGCTGTAATTGTGGGTGGGGATGTCTCTCCTATGCTGGTATCAGCAGAAGGATGGGTGGAGGGTGCAGTACTCCGAGGTGAGAGTGGATTAGGGTGGTCAAACCTGTTAAAGAAGTTGTTCATTTGGTTTGCTCTCTTTACGTCTCTTTCGATGGTGGCACCCCGCTTCGAGCTGCAGCCAATGATGATCTTCATCCCATCCCACACTTCCTTCATGCTGTTATTCTGCAACTTCTGCTCCAGCTTTCCCCTGTACTGCTCCTTCGCCGCTCTGAGCTGGACTCGGAGTTCCTTCTGCACGCGCTTGAGCTCATGCTGATCACCGCCTTTAAAAGCCATTTTCTTCTGGTTCAAAAGGCCCTTGATGTCACTTGTAATCCATGGCTTGTTGTTAGCATAGCAGCATACTGTTCTTACTGGAACTACAATGTCCATACAGAAGTTGATGTAGTCAGTAGTCCAGTCAACTACCTCCACAATGTTCTTACTATGTGATCCCTGCAGGATATCCCATTCCGTAGTTCCAAAGCAGTCTCTCAGAGCCTGCTCTGCCTCAGGGGTCCACTTCCTGAATGAGCGTGTGGTTGTAGGTAGCTCCCTCACTCTTGGTTTGTAGTGAGGCTGAAGCAGAACCAGGTTATGATCTGCTTTCCCAAGCAATTTCAACAACGTTTCTTCTAGAAGTTAAGTATATAGCAAAATTGGCAAGCAGTGTTAAATTAACTCTAGTGTCCAAGTAACTGTTTAAAGTGTATATATAGAAAGAGTTTACCCACTTATACATATAACTTTTTTATTTAACACTGGCAATGTTGCTGTGGATAAGAAAAAGTTAAAAATATAACATATACTTTTCCCACTAATAATGGCAATAAAATTGCATTATTCAATAATCTTTCCTTTTTGCACAGAAAACAGGTCTTATCTGTAACATTTTCAATAAGGTACCCTATTATAACTTAAAGGAGATTAAAGACAGTAAAGAGGTGGCAGGGGAAATTGTAGTTAGACAGCATAGGATGGTGGTCTGTAGGATGACGTTGAAGATCAAGAACAGGAGGAAAGTGAGGGCAGAGCAAAGGATCAAATTGTGGAAGCTGAAAAACGAAGACTGCAAGGTTGATTTTAGGGAGGAGGTAAGACAGGTAATGGGTGGCAGTGAAGAGTTACCAGACAGCTGGGCAACTATAGCAAAAGTAGTAAGGGTGACAGTAAGAAGGGAGATTGGCGTGACATCTGGACAAAGGAAGGAGGAAAAGGAAACCTAGTGATGGAATGGGGAAGTACAGGAGAGTATACAGAGGAAGAGGATGGCAAAGAAGAAGTGGGATAGTCAGAGAGATGCAGAAAATAGACAAGAGTACAAGGAGATAAGGCCCAAGGTGAAGAGAGAGGTGGCAAAGGCTAAAGAAAAGGCGTATGATGAGTTGTATGAGAGGTTGGATACTAAGGAGGGAGAAAAAGGACCTTTACCAATTGGCTAGACGGAGGTACCAAGCTGGGAAAGATGTGCAACAGGTTAGGGTCATAAAGGATAAAGATGGAAACATACTCACAAGCGAGGAGGGTGTGTTGAGAAGATGGAAAGAGTACCTCGAGAGGCTGATGAATGAAGAGAATGAGAGCGAGAGAGAGAGAGAGAGAAGGTTGGATGATGTAGAGATAGTGAATCAGGAAGTACAATGGAATAGCAAGGAGGAAGTAAGGCCAGTTATAAAGAGGATGAAGAATAGAAAAGCCATTGATCCAGATGACATACCTGTAGAAGCATAGAGGTGTTTAGGAGAGATGGCAGTGGTGTTTTTAACCAGATTGTTTAATGGAATCTTGGAAAGTGAAAGGATGCCTGAGGAGTGGAGAAGTGTACTGGTACAGATTTTTAAGAAGAAGGAGGATGTGCAGAGCTGTAGTAACTACAGGGGGATAAAATTGATGAGCCACAGCATGAAGTTATGGAAAAGAGTAGTGTAAGCTAGGCTAAGAAGGGAGGTGATGATTAGTAAGCAGCAGTATGGTTTCATGCCAAGAAACAGCACAACAGATGCAATGTTTGCTCTGAGGGTGTTGAAGGCCTGAAAGAGTTGTGTCTTTGTGGACCTGGAGAAAGCATATGACAGGGTGCCTCAAGAGGAGTTGTGGTATTGTATGAGGAAGTTGGGAGTGGCAGAGAAGTATGTAAGAGTTGTACAGGATATGTACAAGGGAAGTGTGACAGTGGTGAGGTCTGCGGTAGGAGTAACAGATGCATTCAACGTGGAGATGGGATTATATCAGGAATCTGCTCTGAGCCCTTTCTTATTTGCAATGGTGATGGACAGGTTGACAGATGAGATTAGACAGGAGTCCTCTTGGACTATGATGTTTGCTGATGACATTGTGACCTGTAGTGAGAGTAGGCAGCAAGTTGAGGAGACCCTGGAGAGATGGAGATATGCTCTAGAGAGGAGATGAATGAAGGTCAGTAGGAAAAAGACAGAATACATGTGTGTGAATGAGAGGAAGGTCAGCGGAATGGTGAGGATGCAGGGAGTAGAGTTGGTGAAAGTGGATGAGTTTAAATACTTGGGATCAACAGTACAGAGTAACGGGAATTGTTGAAGAGAGGTGAAAAAGAGAGTGTAGGCAGGGTGGAATGGGTGGAGAAGAGTGTCAGGAGTGATTTGTGACAGACGGTTATCAGCAAGAGTGAAAGGGAAGATCTATAGGTTGGTAGTGAGACCAGCTTTGTTATATGGGTTGGAGACGGAGGCACAAACAAGAAAGCAGGAGACAGAGTTAGAGGTGGCAGAGTTTAAGATTTTCATTGGGTGTGAATGGACAGGATTAGAAAAGTCTACATTAGAGGGTTGGCTCAGGTTGGACGGTTGGGAGACAAAGTCAAAGAGGCGTGATTGCATTGGTTTCGACATGTGCAGAGGAGAGATACTCAGTATATTGGGAGAAGGATGCTAAGGATAGAGCTGCCAGGGAAGAGGAAAAGAGGAAGGCCTAAGAGAAGGTTTATGGATGTGGTGAGAGAGGACATGTAGGTGATGGGTGTGACAGAGCAAGATGTAGAGGACAGGAAGATATGGAACAAGATGATCCGATGTGGCAAACCCTAACGGGAGCAGCCATTAAAAAAGAAGACCCTTTTATAACTTAAACTTTGTAAAATACGGATAGGTCAGTGATGCAGTAGTTACCACGGCTGCCTCATAGCTCCAGCTGATTGAGTTCAAATCTCAGCCCGGTCATTGTATGTATGGAATTGCATGTGTTCCCCATGTCTGGACACTACTGATTTATGCTCTAATTTTTCTTCCAAAGACATGCATACTAGATTAATTGGCAAATTCTAACCCTAACCCCAAACTTTATTCTGAACTTTCCCTTGGAATTTAGTTTGTTTAATTTACTTTAATCTAATAAACTGGCTACATTTAGAGTGAGGCCTACCTTGAATATGATGATACCAAGGTGCGCTGATGCATCCTGCATCCAATGATAAACAGGTGTGGAAAGTTAATAAACAATGTAAACTTACTGTTTATGATGAAGTAACTTCGCCCTGATGTACTATCTACTGTTTATTTTTTTCTGAGCTCACTTACTTTGGAAGGGTAAAATGAATTTACACATGCACATACACACACACACACACACACAAACACACACACAAACACTAATACCAGGCCAATTAATATGCCACCAGACATAACATGCACATTTTTGAAACACGGCAGAAGCCGTAGCATTCCATGAAACCCATTTAAAAACCTACTTCCCAATGTTTAGGCATCAAACAGCCATATTAGCATAAAGCAAGGAATTACTAGTTGCATTATCCTGTAATGCTAACAGACATTCCAGACATGCAATGCAAGTCATTCAAGTGGTCTTTGAGTATTCAACACAATATGAAAAAATTTTTAAAAAAATTAAATCTTCCGGTTTTAAGCTACTGTAATTTGACAGTAAGTTCAGAATTCAATGTAAACATTTACATTTGATTCTTTACATAAAGTGTTTACAAAATTTCTTGGACTTTATATCCCTAATTCCTGTTCACAATGGTATCATTTACATGATATACAGTATATAAACTAAACTAGGCAAAGATAATGCTTGAAAGGCCAAAGTAATTTTCAAGGCTGTGTAGCAGAATATATTGGACAATGATGCCACAGGCTGCCATTAAATCTAAGAACATAAATGTTGGTATTTTCATCATTATATTATTATTTCTTCATTATATTATTATATTATAATGTCAACACCACATTTTAATGCTTTTTCCTGTACTATGATCAGCATGAAAGTCAGACTGAAACATCAAGTAAGTTGTAATAGGTAAGATGGGACTGAAGCTTCACTGCAAATACTTTTTCAATTTGATTAGGAAAAAAGGTAAATAAAATATAAAATAAGTAAAAGGTTTATAATATGTCTGCAATTATTAGGCATATCTGGGTCAAGCTCTTAATTTTTAAATAACGGAAAATTTTTCTACACTGGTCTCCACTTTTCTCTGTAGTTTGCCAGTCACTTTATGCATTCACAGTTATCGATTAACCAGCTTATTCTCATCCTAGCACTTCTCCTTTCTCCAATAATTTTTTATTACAATAAGTTTAACATCATTCCTCCTCCTGAATTTTCTATGATATATCTTGTCAAGAACATCTTTTTCAAAAAACATTTTCTGAATTCATTAAGCATTGAAAAACATCTGTTCTTGGCAATGTGAATAAAATGCACCCTAAGCACCGGGTAAAATTCATAACATCTTGATATTTGTGAATTTAAATCTTTATGTTATACTAGCTGTGTAAAAAGCCTGGGGTCCTAGAAACTACTGAAATTGTCAGAAAAAAAAATGAAATGTAGAGATGTCAGGTGATTGAAAGGAGCTACTCTGGGCATCTCTCTCCTATGTTAGCGGCTAAGCGACTTTGTGTTTCTTCTGAGGTTTCATTTTGCTGATGTGCTGGGCCCACTGATATTATTAGCGGCTAAGTGAGTTTTCTGTTTCCTCTGAGGAGCCCTTACCACGACTCAACCTCTCACTTCCGGGCCGGACAGACACAAACACTTCCATGCATAGACGTTTATATATAAGACAATCAATTATGACAAGGCCAAAAATTAACTAAGCTTTCATATTTGAAACTAGTTGTGCTACCCGTCTATAATGGATTGAAATCTAAGTAATCAACATAGATCTCAGTGGTAACATTTGCAGTGCAGCATGTAATGCATTTGTTTCTGTAATATGCGATTTGGTATGGGATTCATAAAAGAAGAGTTAATGTTTGTGACACGCCATCTACTGGAATGACAAATGTAATATATTTTATTACTAAAAATTTGGCCTGGGAAAGTTAACGTGTTAATTTTTGCAACTAATGTGGTCTGTTTAACACATTAAAAAATACTGCCGCATCTAGGGAGATTGCATCATCTCCCTAGATGATTTTTTTTTTTACATTATGAAACAATAATAGAAAAACGCTAAGTGTGAACATAAAGAATTATATATACATCCAGTACCGTATTTATATACCACCTTTAAAATTTTTGAGAAATAAAACTTTATTTAAAACTTTCAAATTAGACATTTCACAATGCCTTGCCACATATCAGTACGCGGTACTGGTATTCAATTGTTTGATTTATACAAATCAACATAAGTGCAGGAGATTGGGAGGAAGGGCAGTTTATGGTAGTCCTGGAGCAACACTAAAAAAAGTAACAAAGGTAAAAATTGCACTCTCTCTTTTTTATTTTTAATGTCAGGTTTCTGTAAGAAGATTGAATGACTATCATATCACATATGTGCCAAATATGTTTTCTTTGAGTGGCACTAAAACCAAAATAAGTCTCTCAGGTAGCTTACAGTGCTTACTGCCCTAATATAATGACAAAATCCTATGAAACAGAAGTGTAATTATTATTACTGTTACAGTTTGCAGTACCTTTGCTAATTTATGCAAACAACATAACCACCCAAGTAATGCACACTGTCAGTTTGTATGAGAGACAGCTGCTACAGAGAACTTCCTTTAGCGTGCCAACAGCAGAACTGTAGGTAAAGCAGTATTTTCCAACGGTTTATCTGTGGTGTCACACTTTTTGTAACCCAAAAAATCACGAAGTACACCACGATTCTACCAACCACAAAAGTATTAAATCTACACACTTGGTAAACTGTCCAAAAGCGCAGGGCTATCAGAGATGCTGGCAAAAAAAAGAGCAACTTGGATGTTGGCATTCACAGCATTTATTGAGCACTCTGGACACAGTTTCCAAGCTGTTACATCCCTTTGCCCGCTCAAACTGGCAGTCCCATACGGCACACCTGAGTAGTTCTCATTGCATACCGGTTGAAAAACACTTGTTTAGTGTATAATTATAAAGTCGTTGATGGTGATAAACAACTGATGAAGGCAGTTGTGGAGTTTTAACACAAGTTTTAATGTATGCCCATTTAAGACTTGCTTATTTCAAATAAGTCAGTCTTTAGCAGTGCATTCATATATATATATATATATATATATATACATATATATATATATAAATATATAGTCGTTTCGATCATTTAATTTTACTTTAACACGTCTGTGTCTCATATGCCATACCAATTTGAGAATTAAATTAGCCTAGCTCTCTTATTGCCTTGATTTTAGCTTGCCTTTTAGGAAGGCATTCAAATTCAGGCTGTACTTGCTCAAGTGCTATCTTGTTAAAAGATCAGGTTTCAGGTTATTGTTTAAGTTTAAACTATGCTAATACATTTTTAAAAATTCCTTTGTGTTGATTCTACATTAATTTTGTGATTCAGTGTATATTTAGTTCATGATTTATGCATTTATTTTATGATTGCATGTTTTAATGTTAGATGCAATTAATCACATTTTAATTCCAATTATGCAATTATGCTATTAATTACTTAATTTTTTTAATCAATTCCCACCCCTACTAAAATGTTTACGATTCACCACTTTTTGGACCAACAGAGACACATAGATGCTTAGCATTCTATTAAGGTGGATAATCAGTTCTGCAGGGAAGCTTTTCATTTTCTTGCAGATAAAATTTGCATGTCTAAGACAATTAAAATAGTTGTAGCACTACTATTGTTTTTCACCTGCCAGAACTACGTGACTGAGAACAACCTTGGATTTATTATTAAGTGGCAGGAATCAAAAAGGGTGAAGCCACTGTTTTGTTGTGTACAGTACCACTCTTAATGGTAGTCTCAGCAATTCTGGGCCAATATCCATATAGCAGCCTAATCCACAATTTTTTCAGAAGTGAAGAGGAACTGGATCACCCTTTAAAAAATTCCCATAAATGTGAGGTAAACATGCAAAGACCATATACACACAATCCTAGGTTGAGGCACTAATCACTGAGGCTACTGTTGGCAAGTGGATGTGACAGGGTAAATATAAAAGTCACTAAGTATGAAGGCAGAAAATACAAAAATTGAACAACATGATTTAGGTGACAGGTTACAATGTCTTGGTGTAGTTAACACAAATAGTGTGTGAAAATAAAAACAACTAGGTTCTGTTCTGTAATTAGGCTTTGACTCCTGGAATGTTAATTCAACAGGTAAGTCACTAGGATGTAACGGCTGGATTAGTCTGTCTGGAAAAGTTTCTGCTAATGCTTTAAAAATGACCTTTTACCCCTGTAAAGCCATGACTACTGAGTCAGATTCAAAGCTCAGTTACCCAGGCAGTTGTACAAATATTGTGTATTGAAGTTTGACAGACTCTTTTACATGGAGGATGTAAAGCTCTACAACAGAGACTACCATCTTAACATGAGAGTAGTAAAGATGGAACCAGTAGGGATGTCACGAGTAAATGGGAGTATCTTAAACCATAGCAAAATAAATACTAATAAAATCTGTCCCTATATGTCCATATTCTTAATGAGACATAAATTGTTTTATACTTGGTGAAGACTATCTAGAAAAGTGCTAAGATGTCTTGAGATTTGCAGAGTACTCATCTGTGTTAATAAGAATACCATGTGTAGCCAAATTTTGTAAGCTTTCTTAACTATCATACTTCAAATCATTAAATTAAAAGAGGTACTTACTCACACTGACTGAGGCCCTAGATGAAATCCAGTATAATACAAATGCTGTTTTTCTTGAAAGAGTCACAGGCAGAACACAAAACTGTAGTTGTCATCTATTCCCATCATTTCACTGCAAACATTTGCCCTGACATTGAGTGATGCCTGCTAAAGTCTCGTTGAAGGTATGACATACAGTAGTCTGACCAATCACAGTTTGCTTTTATCATTCTCTGTCTTCTAGTCCCATTCACAGGAATTTAAAATATGATTTTTATTTAGCACACACTCTTACATAACCTAAGGCACATTTTTTTGGTTCTGAATGCTATTGAGATTATTTTTTATCTGTACTAATATGACTACTTTATTGGAAAAAATCTTCTTAAAGGATTTGATTTATTCAACAATTTTTCACACTAAACAATTGTGGTGTAACTCGGGTTATAGCTTGTTTCTGTTCATTGTAATTCTTTATTTTTATTTTTCCCTCACTTACTTATAATAAACATCGTAATTTCTTGTATTGTTTATCAAACAATTCTTTACTCAATTACCTAACTATTAAATAAGACTGGTGTTTCTTTTGCTGGTCATTTATATTAAATAATTACATGCATTTTCTCTACTGAAAAATACATACAATTACTAATCCCCATCATACTGATATAAACTCAAAAAAAGTTCCAAAGTAAATAAAGCATTTTGCGAAATTGTATCGATCCAAGGACATGCACAGTTTTTCTGAGTTAGTTCTTGGGGAAGAAAATAAATATTTCATTAATGAAATGCAAAAAAAAATATTAAGAATTTAAAAGATGTGCAACTGTAATAAAAAAAAAAAAAACAAACACTCGAGCAATTCAAAGCCTTGATATCCCACTAAAGTAAACTAAACCACATGCAATTGCCCTGGATTTTCTATGACTGAAAGAACAAAACATTTGGCATTGCACATACACTGGGTTCTAAATTAACTATCCATATAAATGGTAATTTACATTTTTGGGTCTATTTCAATGTAAGCAGTTCATGTACACAATGTACAATTACTTTAGTGCTATTTAACAATAAGAATTGTCCCTATCAGTCAGTCAATTAATATTTCCTAAATAACACCTTTCTTATAAGCACATTAAAAAAAACACTGCAAATTTGATTTTAACTAACACAACCAACACACACAAATGAATTCCCAATTGTATTTTTCCAAACATACTCCATACTGAAATGTGTCCCTTCAGTCTTTGATTGTAACTTTCACTTCAACTTGGGCCTTTGGTGAATAGGGTAAGCCTCACATACATATTATCATAATGAGAAAGACTACTGCTGTCTTCTGCTTCTTTATTCTTTTAATCACAATAAAAAAGTTCAAGAGAGCAATATTATTTTCACAAGGCTGGACCAAAAATAATCAAAAGTAAATACAAAATGTGGTAGGATTTAACAAAAGACTACAATGAGTTAATAAAGTAAGAGGCCTGGTACACAATGTAAACATTTTTTAGAAAAAACTGCCAGGTGCATAACAAACGTTATCTTCAAACTCAAGCTGGGCCTGAGTTTAAAATGCTCCTGGCCATCGGGATATCAGCAATAACGTGTTAAAATTATGTTTCCAAACAACTACATGCAACAGGCTAAAATAAATCATTTCAAGTGCTATGATCTTGTTTCTGTTCCACAAAACCCTTTTCATGTTCTGTTGCAATATACTATTAAAATGTCAATGCACAAAAAGAAACCGTTATCAAACTGGTAATACAGACAGCGGAGGAAGAACCAAAATATATACTGTATACATTCAACATAACATAAAATGCTCAAATCCATTTAATCTAAATCAAGTTTATGGAAGGCTCGACCCTATTCTATCAGTATTGAGTTCAAAGCCTGCCATGAAGAATAAACCAGTAAAGGTATTCCATCTCTAAAGCTAACTAATTTTGTAGTGCACACTCCTAGAAGATTTTAAGCAAATGTTTGGGAAAGGGACCTCTCAACATTTCAGAAAAGGAAAAGAATTCAGTCATTCAGAACATACATACAGTACATCAACTGGTGCAGAACATGTTGTAACTCCTCTTAAAACTGTGCATTTCAAGGTTCAAGGTTCCTTTATTTAGTCATGTTTACACAATTAAACATGAAATTTGCCTTCTAAGTTGCATCTAATAACAAGACAAAGAAATTAAATAAAACAAATAAAGATAAGACAGGTTAAGGTAAGGCAGTTTGATAATGCATATTTACACAAAAATTGTTACAGGATACATAACAAACCTTAATCATCTCAGATATTCCTTATAAAAAAGTCATATGGCACTAGGAAGAAAGGAATTTCTAGAGCGAATTGTGAAGGTTTTCAAAGTGACTATCCTTCCTGATTTACTGTTAAGTTCTACATGTAATGGATGTCTGTCATCAGTGAGATTATTTCTAGTTTCTTTAGCATTGTCCTCTGACAAACACTTGCCAGATCATCTACATCAGTCCCAATAACTTTAGCTGCATGCTTAGTAATCTGATGGAGCTTTTTTAAATTTTGGTTTGTTTGACCACTAAACCACACAATGAAACTGAAAGTGATAACAGACTGGATCAGACTGCGATAAAAGTACAACATGAGGTCCTTGTCTACTTTAAATAGTTTTGAGTTTACAGAGGAGAAATAAATGCTGATTGCATTTAGAGAATTTTTTTTAATTGCATTCCAGTTATGATTGTACATTCATTTACTATTTCTACCTCCTCCCCCAGAACAACAATGGGTGAACATACAGATTTCTGTCTCTTGAAATCAAATATCATTTAGATAGTGGCTTTCATCATCCCCAGATATGTGTCCTATGAGCATGGTGTCTTCAGCATATTTGATAATAGAGCAGCGGTCATTGTTCTGTCTCAGGTCACTTGTGTACAGAGTAAACAGTAATGGTGATAAGACACACTCCTGAGGACTTCCTGTGTTTAAGTGAATGACTTTTGAAAAAGCGTCCTGTACCTTGACTGCCTGCGAACGATTTAAAAGAAAGTCCTGAATCCATAATGTGATAAATGGGTTTACATTCATACTATTCAGTTTTCCAATCAGTATGTGAGGCTGTATGGTATTGAAAGGCTTTATGGTACTGAAAAGCTGCATGGTATTGAAACACATTTAAAATCTATCAGGGGCAAGATTCTAACTGCAAGCGATGTCATCAAGCACAGGCCTCATGAGGACTACATTCACACTGTAGCTCTAATTTCTTGGCTCATATATGACACATAAATATACATATTAATCTTTTCAAAGATTTGTGAAACAGTAATTAAAAAAAACAGCCAGAAACCAAACCATTAAGATCAAATTTAGAACACTTTCATATGTGGTGTTAAATCAGATATAGACAAGTGTAATGTGAATATAACCTGTGCTTGAGAGCTTAATTCAGAATTTTTTAGAAATTTACACTCCATAACTAATTTTACATTACTGTTCATGCAACTTTTGTCATAATTCTGCACTGAAGATCAAGATGGGTAACACTACTGACTCAGCATGCCGACTGGAAGAAATCAAGATGGTGGACTTAATAAAAATTGGGGAAAACTGTCTTCTGCTAATATATACTAATTATTATTTGTTTTTTGATGGAAATTACATGTAGGTAGGTATTTTTATGGGTCTTGCTGACAGACATATATGTAAGTAATTGGAAATCTCCTTTGACACATAGCACCACAGAGTGGCAAAGTTAGGCAAACCGGTTGGACACATGAAATTCTACTCTGCAATGTGACAACACTGCTACTTTGAGTACTACATTTTGAAATTGTTAAACCACTGTTTTGCATTCAAACCCTCCACATTTCACTTCCACCTGTTCTTAACCCCCCCTCTCTTTCTCAAGTTCACATGTTTCTATGTGCAAATAAGGCAATGATAACGTGCTCAAAGCAATAGCTACAATTTTTCATTTTCTATTTCTCTTCCTTGCCATCATGAGCTGAAAACCAATATTAAAGAAACGGTTGGCCACCAATTTTCAAGTGAAGCGTGTATGTTCAGAAACAAGTTATATGCATTAGCCACAAGAAATAGTGTTCTAAAATTAAGCGGTTTCAAAAATTAAAAAAATATCTTGCCCGCACTAGTAATTTGCAATGAAGGATATGTGACACAGAGGAAAAGCTTAAAACCTTACCAAACATGTTTATTTTTCAGGCCAAGACAGTTGTTGATTGGTCTGTTTCCATGATCCGTGTTTCCGATGCATGTTTGTGACAACAAAAGGCATCTTGAAATAATTTTATTGCATATTCCGGGTTCTATTTTTCTCATGGTAAGAATACATTTTCCATCTGCATGTGTGAGTTCTCACATAAATACTGTAGTAAATCAAAACAAAACCAACTATATGGCACAAAAAAATTACTGTGTTTTGGTCTTTTGACAGAAAACCACCCCTGGGGGATTGAAAGGTTGTTGCGCAGGAAGACTAAATGATTAGCTGTCAGGCAAATCTGGTCTTCTTTAAAAATGAGCAAAACTCATAATATTGTTGTTTTGTTCAAAAATGACATTTATAAACTATTTTACAATTTGTATGTGATTGGAAGACCTGGATCAATACTCAGCAACTATCTTGGCTTATTTGGTAAGTTTGGTAATGGATGTATTTGGTAAGGTTTTAAGGTTTCCCTCAATACCCCATAGTCTACAATGTAAAGCACCGTTGTGGGCAAGATATTTTTAGAACACAATTTCAAGTAGCAAATGGATATATACTATGTTTGTGAAGAAATAACTTCCACTGGAAAAATTCTGAAGTTATCCCGAAAATAGTGCATTAGCCAGCATGCTATTAGTATTCATGGTGGTCTATTAAGTTTCATCTCACTGATAACTGCACACATTTATATTGGATTAGATTGTTTACAAAATTAAAGAGTCAAGCACCTTGAGCATGGGAAAGGTGCTATATAAATAAAATGTATTATTATTATTATTATTATTAAAAATACATTGTCTATGAGAAAAACCTTTGTAATTTAGCTACTTCTACCTGCAGTGTGAATATTGCTTTTCTTATATGCTGTAGTACTGTCATATACAAAGATCATTTTGGTGAAAAATGTTTACTTGTCAAATAATTTTATTATGGTAATGTCTGGAGTAACACATGGAGGGATAAGACTGTGAACAAAAAAAAATCTATTATGATCTTCTAAACTACAATGATCACTTATCAACTTATTCTGCTCAGTTAGATGAATCCTAACCCACTTTCCATAACCAAATGGAAAAGCAATTTATCATTTGAAACTGCAAAATGTAAAATAGTCCCTGTGAGGAACAGTGTAAATCTTCTTTAGTATTTAGCAATAAGTCTTTCAAGTATGCCTGATGGCCTTTGCCTACGTTGTTTTTCGTTTGATGTTTTACTGTAACATACATGACAAAGTAACCTATAAATGTTTTTTTTTTGTTCGAACAGCTCTCCAAACTGCTGTAATGGGAAGCCTCGGCCATTACCTGGCTGGGACACCAGCTGGATGGAAGGACCGGGGGAGAGAGCATCTCCGAGGCACTACCTCCCCAGGGATGCTAGAGGGACGGATTACTGCAGGGCATGCTGGGGCTTAGAGTTTGGCACAGCCCTGTTGGGTTCCATGGGGGACGCCGGGGGAGCTACAGAGCCCTGCAACAGACTTCCACCACACCTGGGAGTGATTCCAGGTAGTGCTGATGAGCCACCTGGAGTACTCCCAGGAGTAAAATAAAAGGAGCTGCCTCACTCCATTCAAGAAGCCAGAGTTGGGAAGAAGTGAACAAAATTTGCTGGGAGAGGAGTAGAGGCAGAGGGAAAAAGGGAAGGAAAAGACTGTGTTTAGGTAGCAAAGAAAGCACTTCCCCACCTATTAATAAAGGTGTACTGTGTGACAATTTGTGTCCTGTCTGTCTGTGTTGAGGTTAGGGTGGCTGTATGCACCCTGGTGGTCCACAATGCATAGAGGTGGAGATTTAACTTGATCACGATTGAATATATTTTAATTTTTTTGGAATTTTGTACTGACTGTATTATTAATTCATTTTTTACTTATTATAAAGGGTCTTTAAGCTTAATAAAATTTAACAAAATGAGCCTGTAAGACAAATTAAATATTTCTTGTCTCATAGCTGGCCACCATTCTTTAGGTTTTTAAGTAAAATGATATACATCAATGCACAAATTTTAAAATCATGTCTTTTACAGCAGACACTATGGTAATTAATGTATAGCATCATGGCCATGATTAAACAGCTAACTTAAGCTTTGTCTTTGAGTTTCACGGTATACAAGCTGAACAAAGAAACAGGAAAGCTTCTCTATCAATCACTGTCTTCTTTATGATCACCCTCAATTTCTCCCTTATCATTTAATCTTCTGCCACGGCTGAGAAGCTGCAAACTGAATAATGATATATAGTATTCTAGAGAGTTTGGTGACATTACTTCTAAAGGTGGTTCTGCAACACAGAAACAGATATACTGCAAGTTAAAGTTGTGAAGAGGGGGGCTGAACGCACCCCAAGGAGACGCGATCGCTCTTACGAAACCCCCTCTTACACGGTGATACAATGGGAAACAAATACAGTTTTTTTTTTTTAACCTCCTTTTTGCTCGACTCGACTCAACTGCTGGCTTGCTGCTGCAGTGCCGCATGATCTGCAACTCAAACATTTAAAAGCCTGTACAGCAGCTGTCTTACTCTTTGTCTTTTATTTCCGGCCACGGCCGTGGTTAAATCTCTTGGCACAAAGTCTCATCTCATGAGTTCTTGATATTATGTAGTTTATAATTTAAAAACGGAATAAGAATCTGAAAATCTAACAACATCACATTAAGGTTTGATAAATTCTGAAAAGAATGATACCAAATATATATATGTACGTTTTAAAATAAACCCGTAAAGCACAAATTTTAGGCTTAGGATTTTATATATATATTTTTCTCCCTTTGTGGATCTCCAACTGCAAATATGCAAACCGTATCACAGACCTTCTCTTCCATATATATATATATATATATATAGAGAGAGAGAGAGAGAGAGAGAGAGAGAGAGAGAGAGAGTAGATTAGATCTCTTGTTATGATGAAGTAATTATCATTTTTTCAGATGAAGTTAGTGTCACTGTACTTGCAATTTATTTTATTTTAAAATAAATCTTATATATACACGGGTTCACAAAAGTATGTTTACAGTTGTTCATATGGAAAAAGACATACAGGTTATGATTATTACAATACCTTTATTAACTCAAAAGAATGCCCGAGATTGGTTCCTGCCCTGTGCCCTGTGTTGGCTGGGATTGGCTCCAGCAGACCCCCGTGACCCTGTGTTCGGATTCAGCTGGTTGGAAAATGGATGGATGGAATGTTATAATGGCACAGTGCAGTTATGTTCACTCTCACAAGTGTTCAAATTGTTGTCCCTAATTATTTACACTTTCTTGTAGACTACTTGCTATACTCAAGCACACTAATAATAATAATAAGAGGAAGACAATACAAATAAATGATACAATAATTAATAAATAAATAATAAAATAAGAATAAACTGTGTTTCACATACTCAAAACTGTAAACCTACTTTTGCCTACCGTGGCATACAGTATTTGTTACATTTGTATCATTTGAATGTCAGGGGCACTTTACAAAAGAGACTGTCTAGACTTGCTACTCAAAGGACAGCTGGTTATCCAGCGCAACACTCGAGGCCCCAGGAGAATGTACTTTTCAAAGTGTTTGATAAAGGGTAAGGTAATCCAATGTTGTGTTAAATACAATCAATAACATATCTCATCTTCTGAATAACATAGACCCCTTTTCATTCTCAATTACTAAAACAAACCATGAACTGGAAAACATACAGTATGTACATAACATTGTGAAGCTGTTCAGGAAACATGATTAATAGTAATATCTATCTATCTATCTATCTATCTATCTATCTATCTATCAAATACACATTTGCGGTTCCACTTACTGTAAATACGTTTAATTCAGAATTTATATCAAAGAACCTGAAAAGGTCCTTTGAACATACAAAAGTTACAAATTTAGTTTTTAAACTGGAAACACTTCACAAAAGATGCTACTTTCTCTTCTCATTCAGTCACTGTTAAAGAATACTAATTTTACAAATAAGGCAGTGACACACATCAACCATGGACAGATGATGCCTTTTTTGTATTGAGTGTTTAAACAGTTTTTTTGAGATTATAAACCTGCTGAGGTTTAATGGACTTGAACTTTTTCAAGCATACTCCAGAAAAATCCATTGCTAACATGACAAGAATACATGAAGTCAGACAGCTGTTCATTTACCCTGGTTCAATGCACCACAATGCAGGTAATGTACAAGTTATTCACCAACACAACAGGTAGTCATCTCATGCAAAAAAAAAATAACTATTTGGCTAGGTTTTACAAAAAAGGTAAGAAACGCTTATGTTTAAGCAGATGTATGGATGTGTTTAGAAGTCACATCATTTCTTATGTGAAAATTAAATATCCTCTTCTAATTCTAAAATCAACTGTGGCATCATTTTAGTTAAATAATTCACTTTAAAAATAAATTTGACTCAAGTTAACCTCAAACTGTGGTCATCTATCCTGAGCCAAGATACTGCATGGAATAAAAATGCAACTTGTGTGGTCTCATTTTTTAAGTGACTGGTGAGTATACCTTGAGTCCACAGCTGTTACATTTACCCTTGCTGTTAATTAACTTTCGAAAAACTACATTATGCTTGCTTTTCTGTAGCTCACTGAATGGGAACTAAGCATCTCCTGCTAGGGATTTATTTTACAAAAAAGAACTTTGAACTTTAAAACTACAGTATACATGAGGCACAACAAATTTTAAATCATATTACTGTAAATTGGAAGCTATATAGTTTAAACAAACACAACACCAGCAACATCTGCAAGTATTAGCCAGACCAAATACCCTGAGGAAACATGGATTCATTTATTTTAAAACAGTGTGTGCTATATGAAAAAAAACGTTTAACTATGACTTTGCTCACAGTTATACTGCCTTATAATTGCAAACTAATAGAAGCAGTCATCTGTGAAGCTATTATGGTATAGCATTTTGCATACTGTACAGTGGTCTTCTGACAAAGAACCTGTAATAACCTACTTGTGCTTATTTCAAGATGCAAGATTTTAAAAATAAATAAATAAACAGATAGACAGACAGATGTGTAGTTCTGCACATGTAAAGGATGATAATATTTTTCAAAATAAAGTTTGTTTGTTAATGTTAATTAAGCTTTCCCAATGCATATTCAAAAAAGATAGCGTGGTGGAGTACTATGATTTTGGTAATCCATTTTGTATTACATCTCTTATTTGCTTAAAATCATAGTATGTAAAGTCATGATGTGCTGCCACATTGTGCCAAGGTACAGCATATTTGGTTTCTTGTCTTTCTTTCTGTAATATTATGACTGTGCATTCCAAGTCGATAAGACATTCTTGTAAAACTGCAGAAAAAAATGTCACATGGCAGCCAATCTATTCTATGTACATGACCATAAAAAAAAAATCCTGTTCTGACACTATACTACAGACGTTCTTTGACTAATAGGGAAGATAGTAAACTATTTACTATAGTAAACACGTTAGCTGTCAAATATTTATATTTTATAACACTTTCAGTACTTATTGTATTTCTTCTGAGAATGTAAAATTTTGCTTTTTAAAATAATTAAAAGTAATGTAATAAAACCCATCATCTTTAAAAATATGGAATATATATTAAGAAATACAGATGTATAAGAAAATAAGTGGATATGAGTAATGTCACAAAAGAATGGTATTTTAAAATAGTGTCAACATATGATGAAATATTAAGAAAACTTTACAGAAATATTAACCTTTATACAGTATGTAATATTACAGAAAATTAAAGTTGTGGTAAAAAAAACAACTACACAGGAAGAAAAGATGAAAGAACACTTAAAAATAGTTCACAAAAGCCTTGTATATATTAAAGTACATTAAAAATAAGGAACAGTTCATTGATTTCATTAAAAATGCAGGACTATGACAAAGATTCTGCATAAAGTGCACATTCCTACATTTTTTGGCAAACAGTAGTAGTACAATGAAACTGCTGGATTGGTTTATGGCTAGCAGTTTACAATTGACCACACTTCAATATGTACTATACGTTAATTTCAATTTAAAAACATTCAGTATTGCCACATTAGCTCTGCCAATTTACTTTTATAAATGGAGGGAAAACCAGAGTATGTGAATAAATTTCATCACAGGCTTTGTCCTTTCGTAAATTCAAAATTATGACTAATACCACACTTAAACCACTATATCACATTTTCAATTGATTTTTTACAAAAAACAAGATTCTGTTTATTACGGAGCCCATAAAAAGTATATTTTTGCCTCACTGACCTTTCTCCCAATCCAATGCCTCATCTTTAGGAACATGAATAAGATAAACCATCTTTTTCAGAGACAAATTCATAATTGCACATATAGAGTATAATGTTTAAGAAGTATAATTCTTACTTCAGTGGTATTAGCAATTAAATAATACTTTCATGTAGTACACATAAGTAAACTTCTCTTTTGTATTAAATTAATTTTATGTATCATTTGAAAAATCTACGAATTTTATGAGCAAATATTCATTATAAATATGTGCACACAATTACATTATAAAACTTCAGTATCTCAGTTGAAATGAGAAAAAAATTAGTTATTATAATGTGTAAAGTAAATAAGTCACTTGGGATGAAAAAAAGTTAAAAACTTTTACTGATGTTTGAAATGCTTCAAATAACTGCCCATGGTTGTTACAATTTTATTAAAATATATAACATATCAACCACAGAGAGAAAAAAACTCAACTGGATATATTCATTATGCCAAAGACAAAAATCTTTTAGGGCATCAAAATGGTTAAGTGTTTATCAGTGTAAAATTTGTCTCCTTGGGTATTCTTTCAGGAACTCCAGTATCTAGGTATAAAGTTATTTTTATTGTGCCCATATTCATAATTGCAGATTTGTATATGATATAACTACACAATAATACCACATAACAGAATAAACATAGTAAGCAATCCTACCATGTAAAACAAGGGAGTAAGGAACAATGCTGGAAAGGCTTTGATATGTATTTTTCAAAATATTACAGCAAATAGGACATGAGTAAAGACAACAGACTTAAGAATTTAATATGTAGAGTCCAGCTGTTCATTCAAAGCTAAGACCTTCCCATCTATCATCAAGGTCAACTGGAAATTTGTACTAAGATGATCAGCCTCTTTGCTTCAGTAATGACTCAACATAGTAGTTAAAAACAAATTCCATTAATAGGCAAACCACATTCAAAAAGCCTTGCAAAGATTTTTCATTACTTTGTGGCTAATCTCTGTAATTTGGTTTTATGCATTTTGCTGACTATCTGACACTGGAATTACTCTTTCACATATTCAACTATAAAATATGCCTTAAATCATGCTATTCCACAAAGACAGAGTTTCCAGTCAAAATGTAAAACTTAACAGCTGTTTTTATTTTCTGGAGTGTAATTTCATACAGAGGATGAGCCAGAATCCACTCCAAACATTTACATTTTGAAATTTTGCAAGAAACCAGTGGAACTAATAAATCATTTACTTGTTTATTTGTTTAATCTGTAGTATTTCTAGACATTTTTTCCAAATAAGGAATGTATGTATCAATGCACACTTGGATGAAGGAATTCATAGTTCAGTAATTATTTCTTCCTAGCACATACTGTGAAAGCTCCTGCTTTTCTTTTAAATTTTAACAATGGTGCACACATTGGAAAATCTCTCCAATGACATGAAACAGTCTCCTGAAACACTTTCTTCAAAAGGTGATAAGAAAACCAAAAAATAAGTCTTCTAAAACTACTGATATCAACTGTTGCACTACATAATAATTTTTTTCAGATAGTATAATCTGAGGAAGTATAAGAGAACAAAAAAAAAACCCATGCCAGAAAAATATTAGACAAATGGTATATGTCTTCAAACTTTATTGGTTTAATCCTTTTACTCAAATTTTCTTCTACATCCCAAAGATGTGCTTATAAATTGGTAACTATAAATTTAAAGGTCAGAGTGAAAGGTACGTAATAATGCGTTGAGATGATGTGATGTCAAAGCCTGCCTTATGCCTTGATTGTTAATGACACTACAGTTACTTACTTCAGTTCCCCTAAACTGGGAAATGCAGGAACTGGATAATAAATCTCAAATTTTATATCTAGAAATTGTAGGTATTCTGCCATGGCTTGTAATCAATGATTCAGCATGTGCAGAAATATTTTTGCACAAGCAATAATGTATGTAATCTGACTACTTAAGAGCAGCAAGCTTCAGTTTGCATTTCGAAATATTTCAAATTGATGTTTTTTTCCATATAAAGTGTAAGTATGTAACTTAATATCTGATATTTTGACTATGAATACCTAAAAAGTCAAGAAAAACAAATGAATTATTCAAAATTGTGAAGATTTAATTTTCTGCTGACCATATTTTAATATGAATTCAAAGATATTATCTTCTGCTCTTTTCTCTTTTCCAAAAGTTGTAGACCTTCTCCACATTTACAGTCTGTCCAGAATTGAAAAAAAAACTTTATTCCCATTAAACTGTTCAGATGCTCAGTATCTTATCTATTGATAATGTTTGTCTTTATGTTGTTCATGTGGCTAAATCCTCTTTCACAATCAGCACTTGAGGCGTGGAACATGCCACAAATATTCAACAGCAAAAGTTAGTCTTGAAACCAATCCTTCTGTTTTGTAAATTCAATATCTGCAAATGTCTTAAATGGTTTAGTTTTCAGGTTTAATTTTACTAATAAACAATTTAAAATAAGGATACTGTTTACAAATTTATTTTTGGAAGGCTTCATTGTCTTTCTGCAGAAGGACACAGTATCTGTTTCCAAGCTTCTTCACCTGCTGAAGACCAAATATATAATCATCTAGGTTTGCAGATGTTGAAAAACAGTCTTTATCAAACCCTGACCAGTCTTTATAATTCTTCACTAAGCAATCGATTATCCAAAATATTCAAGTCTGACAAATTAATGTATATATTGATACTGGATGCTGAAATGAACAAATCAAATGGCCTACTTCCTCGTTGGAGTGAGGTTTTTCTCTAAGATATGGTGATTTCAGATTGTTAGGTTTTGGTTTTTAAAACTGAAATGTCTCAAAACCTGGAAGCAAAATTCTCTGAAGAAATTTACAAAGTCTGCTATTTCAAACAGGATATCATTTAATACTGTAATTGCAACATGTAGTTCTGGCTTTTATAGTTTCTCTAGGCAATATTTATGGACAGGACCATTATCCTCATAAACTTGTTGTTTACAACATTCCATTAAAATATCATATTTGTTAATTTAAGCATTAGCAGCGAAATGACAGGACAACCAACTAGCCACACAGTACTGCTCAGACAATTTTGGAATGAAGTAGCACAAAAGCACTAATACATAGTTTTGTCTGCCCAGCATAACTGATGCTCCACTAAAAATAAACATGACTATCTTGTTCAAATTTAATTCAGCATCTGCATAAAATTTCTGAAAACCTCCCAGGATTGACAAATTATCACATGCTGTTAATTTAATAAGTAAGCAGTACTTGTAAAACAGTTTTACAGGATAATTCACTTTAATTCCTAAATTTCATATACATAATTAACATTTTACAAACTGAAACATAAGTTGATTCATTAACAATTAAGGTGTGGTAAATTGCATTGCTCATTATATATTTCAGATTTGACTGTTAAATTTATGCACTCTATGAGGACATTGGGAAGAAGATCTCTTAATCAATATATCAGAAAAGGAGTGGAAGGTAGCAAAGCAGAGAATTCACTCGAGTTCTATATGCGCAAAGCATAGAATTATTCAACTAAAAATTATATATCGAGCTCATCTGTCTCGCTTAAAACTGTCCAAAATGTTTCCAGGCCAGGATCCAACCTGCGAGCGCTGCAACCAAGCTCCTGCCTCACTGGGTCACATGTTCTGGGCCTGCACCAAACTAACATCATTTTGGACAAAAATTTTTAAGTGCCTCTCAGACAGCCTTAGTATCACAATCCCTCCTAACCCACTAACAGCTGTGTTTGGTGTCCTTCCAGATGGACTTGAATTGGAGAAGGACAAACAAACGGTGATTGCATTCACTACACTCTTGGCACGCAGACTTATTTTGTTAAATTGGAAGAATCCTAATTCTCCTCTTATAAGTCAGTGGGAAACCGATGTTTTATATTATTTGAAATTGGAAAAAATCAAATTTTCAGTTAGAGGATCTGAACAAAATTTTTTCAAAACTTGGCAGGATTTAATCAATATTATTTTAGAATAAGAGAATTAACTATTATTGCATTTAACTCCCTTCTCCATCTCTTATTTATATAGATATTTACTTCTCCCCTTCTTTTGTCTACTGTTGCCTTATTAAAAAGCTTAAAGCAATTTTCCTTTAGCTAAGCTCTCCTTCTCAGGGGTGGGGTTTGATTTGTCTTCAAATTTGTTGGTTTATAAATTGATCTGTTTGTATGGAATGATTACAATGAAAATTAATAAAATAAAAATATTAAAAAAAATAAAAATAAAAAAAAATTTATGCACTCAAATGAATATAAATCTATAGTTCTTACTTTGCCAGCTTCTTCTGAGATCTTTGCATATTTTGCAATACGGTTATGAATAGCTTACACTGAGAACACTGAAGAATTTATCTGAAGAGCAAATAAAGTTTTGTCTATGAAAATTTTTACCTCATCAGGAGTTGCCTGTTATCAATTACCCAGTTTTTTTCTATTTTCATGATCTTTCAGTCATTTTACCATGCCTTTTAAAAGACCTCTGCTCTGTTTTTTAAGTTTTGTATTTGACTTGACATTAGATTTTTGACTCTAATGCCTTTTTTAATGGTCATCTTTCCAGTTCATTCACTTTTTCCTGATGTCAATTCACTGTCACATCCAGATTTCAAGCATGCCTCTTTCTGACTAACTAATAATTTTCTCCAGTAACATGTACTGTGAGTCACCATATAGCAAATTAGTATCAACTGAACATTCAATCTACCAACTCTGCTTTAAACCCCAACAAATCTTCATACTTGAGATAAATAAACTTTTATCAGCTTGTCGTTTAAACGTTGCCTTGAATTACTTATCAAAGAAATACAAACATTTTTAACTTACTAATAAGCAACTACATTAAATTAGAATAAAAAGCTAAATTAGAATAAAATGAAAATAACACATAAGCTATTCACCGTAACTTCTACAAATCAATGTGCTTTATTCAAAAAATTCAGTTCCCAAAAAAATCTATGACAATGTTGAAACCTTTAACATGATGAGAATGCTTGCTTTAAAGAGTTACAATAGAAACCAATTTTAATATATTTTTCAATCATTTTATTTACATTTTTCCATTGACACTTTATAGCACAATATTTTTAGTGGCAGTCAGTGTTTTTTGTCAAAGAAATGAAAAATTAATGAGTGGCACCAAAAAAATATGTGAGCAATAGCTCACAAATTCAGGTTAGAAAGGAACATTTGCTTGTAATTCAATCTGCATCAAATTCTTTATTTAGCTGATACAGTACAATCTCAGGAATGAACGGCTTTTTCCTTGTCATGAGAAATTAGAATTTTCGCTATTCTTGTCCTACATAATAACTGATACAGTATACATTCATTGTGCATTACATTGTGCATTATACATTATCTTAATTCTTCATTTACATAATCATTATCATATTCATTCCACTTTTCCACATCTGGTTATTTAAGCTGTCATTTGCCAAAGAGCTTGTCAGTGGATCTGTCATTGATTGAGATGCACGGCTTGTCCTTAATTATTATCAACAGGATACAATTAAGGAGCAGAAAAGGTGAATTAATAGTAAAATGACAAAAAGCAGTTAAATGAGATGGCAAAAATACCCATTTTTTAAATAAATTTATAATAAATGTACTGTTCTTTTCTGACTGTACAATAATAAAAGAAAAAAAAACAACTAATTTTATGAGAACAATTAGCTGTAAAAAAAAAAAACTCGCTTACTGTTGAACTGGTTAGCACAAAAACCTGCAACTACAGAGATGCCCCAAGACTGAATTTGGGGACCACTGGATTAGACAGCTATCACTAACAATTATGAGAAATATCTGAGTCATCAAGGGTATATGAATCTAGTGAATTGGGTACTTGTTATATACAGCAGATTAAACCTTGCCAGGTATTACATATGACAAACCATTTTTTCTTACATTATTTTATAGGCTATCCCTTTCTTTATGTTTTACTGGATATGTCTTTCTCATGTAGACTGGTCATAAACCTGTAAAGTATTAAAAAGTAATTAGTTCATATTTTCAATTATTGTATAATATCCACAGAGTCTAACAACAGCCAACATAAATTGCTGCTTAACACAAATGTCAGGTGATCCTGTCTCTGAAAATAGTATAAACATACACTCCCTACACTGTTTTAAGTTATATTTGTTTATTCTTTTTCCTGTTTACAGCTTCTGTACTCACACTGCATGATAACAGTGTGGTATGACTAAAATTCTAAACAAGTCTCCAAAGCTTTATCTGAAGTTATATAAATCTATATGCAAATAAAAAAGTACAGTTTGTAAAATAGCAAGAGTATTAATTAAATCAGTTTATCTTCAAGCAAAATAGATTCATCCCCTTTAACATCTGCCATTATGTTATTCTCTGGCAAATAAATACAAAGTATGAAAAGCAATGTATTTAGATTAGCTAAAGTAGAAGTACATCAAAACACAGCATCATTAATAAAATTATTTTAATTGATCATAAAAAGTTTAATTCACTTGCTTAGGGATTTCTAAAGTCTTGCGCTGTTTTTACTTATGATATTAATTGAAATTCAGCCCAAATATAACTTTGCAACAGAGAAGAAGAGAAACTCAAAATCTTGCTTCCCCATTAAGTTCTTTAAAAACCCAAGTTAATACACAAAAAGTGTTTTTTTTTAAATAGCTATATCAAAGCAACTTAAAATTTTCATGAAATACAGTTTTATATTTGTGAGTGAAAATTAATCAATTCTACTTAATCTAGTTTAAGATGTCGAAGCTTGACTTTTTACCTGAAACAGTGGGCATAAGGCAGGAATTAATACTTTGGAAAATGTCTTTGAAGCTGAATGATTTAACGGTTGATTTACCTTTCCTTCCGAAAGTTCTTTATCAAAAAAAAGCATCATCATAACCTTTATTTTCATAAGGAAGAATATTACCATCAACATGCTTTGACCAGTAGTTTTGTTACTTCAATTAAAAATATACCTTTATATATTTCGCATGATGCAGCGGTAAGTGCTGCTACCTCATCACTCGGACTGACAATATCATTTCCCAGCCGTGTCTGGGTGAGTTTTCTCTAGCTACCTTGGTTCCCTTTTCGCATTCCATACATAGATATGCAAGACTAATCAGTGCATGTAAATAAGTCTCGTATAAAAGTGAGTGTGGGCGTTTGCGTGACTGCATCTGTGATGAATTCACATCCCATTCAGGTGTTGATTCCTGCCTTATGTATAACTCTGATAGGTTCCATCTGCCCACAAAACTACAATAAAAAAGGCAGATGCACAGATGGATTTCTTTTATTTTCAACAACACTCTATGTACATAACGCAAGTTTTCTTTATTTATTGACTGCTGTAAAGTGTTTAAATATTTTTATAAATATATGTATATTTTGACTTTATCCTGTTTAAATAAAAAATTCTCTCAGTTACATTTGTTATTTACCACTGATTTTAGATATGCAACTTTCAGATAAGAATATAAAAATTTGCTAGTCTAGCATATTTACATAACTAAATACAAGTAAAGAACACATAACATATATGATTAAGTGTTTCAGCTTTTCTGGGGTTATTTATACGAGGAGCTCATATTAGTACTTAAAAGTAAATCCCAGTTCAATCACCACCACTGTGTCTATGGCTGGCAATCTAGGCATAAGCAGACTACTTAATTGGCTTCAACTTCACTTGCTGTGCCCTGGTGATCTGTGGGTAACTTTGGAAGGACAGACAGACAGACAGATATATACATCTCCAGCAACAAATTATTTACTTAGTGATCCATACATTCAGCAAAGTACTACTTGATTCTTTATTATGGAACATACAAATTGATTTGAACACATGGGGTTGCTCACTACCATCTATATATATAATTCACTAAGCCGGGAGACAAGTAGCCACCCATGGAAAGCACGCCGGAAGGGGTGTGGATTCACTAAGCCGCCGACAAGTAAGCCGCCCATGGCGCATGCAGGAAGGAGCCACGCCCACCAACTCTAAGACCATTGGATACGACGACAACTCAAAGAGCCACGCCCACCAACTCGGACGCGACGACTGGGAAAAACGCCATCATTTATGTTCGTCTGGGCTAGAGGCCACATGCATCTCTGAGCCACGTTGACTTTTCATTAGTCAACCTCAGTCGAACCTCGGTTCACACAGAGGCAGCGCCAGAGAGAGACAGAGGCACACAGGCAGCCCGAGAGAGAGAGCCGCGCACACACACGGGCAGAGCCAGAGAGAGACAGAGGCACACAGGCAGGCAGTGAGACAGAGAGCCGCGCGCACACACAGGCAGAGCCAGAGAGAGACAGAGGCACACAGGCAGGTAGTGAGAGAGAGAGCTGTGCACAGACACAGGCAGAGCCAGAAAGAGACAGAGGCACACACGCAGCGCGAGAGAAAGCCGTGCAAACACACACGGGCAGAGCCAGAGACAGACAGGGGCACACAGGCAGGCAGTGAGAGAGAGAGCTGCGCACACACACAGGCAGAGCCAGAGAGACAGAGGCACACAGGCAGGCAGTGAGAGAGAGAGCCACGCGCACACACGGGCAGAGCCAGAGAGAGACAGAGGCACACAGGCAGCCCGAGAGAGAGAGCCGCACACACACATGGGCAGAGCCAGAGAGAGACAGAGGCACACAGGCAGCCCGAGAGAGAGAGAGCCGTGCACACACACGGGCAGAGGCAGAGAGAGACAGAGGCACACAGGCAGGCAGTGAGAGAGAGAGCCGCGCGCACACACGGGCAGAGCCAGAGAGAGACAGAGGCACACAGGCAGGCAGTGAGAGAGAGAGCCGCGCACACACACAGGCAGAGCCAGAGAGAGACAGAGGCACACAGGCAGGCAGTGAGAGAGAAAGCCGCGCACACACAGGCTAAGCCAGAGAGAGACAGGGGCACACAGGCAGGCAGTGAGAGAGAGAGAGCCGCGCACACACACGGGCAAAGCCAGAGAGAAACAGAGGCACACAGGCAGCCCGAGAGAGAGAGCCGTGCACACACACGGACATTCTCCAGCAGCAGCATACTGATACAATAAACAATATTAAATTAAAGATTGATAATAATGCAGGTAAAAAAAACAGACAATAACTTTGTATAATGTTAAATGTTAACGTTTTACCGTCCACATGTGGAATTGAAGAGTCTCATAGTTTGGGGGAGGAACGATCTCCTCAATCTGTCAGTGGAGCTACCCAGTGACAGCAGTCTGTCGCTGAAGCTGCTCTTCTGTCTGGAGGTGATCCTGTTCAGTGGATGCAGTGGATTCTCCATAATTGACAGGAGCCTGCTCAGCGCCCGTCGCTCTGCCACAGATGTTAAACTGTCCAGCTCCATACCAACAACAGAGCCTGCCTTCCTCACCAGTTTGTCCAGGCGTGAGGCATCTTTCTTCTTAATGCTGCCTCCCCAGCACACCACCGCGTAGAAGAGGGCACTCGCCACAACTGTCTGATAGAACATCTGCAGCATCTTATTGCAGATGTTGAAGGACGCCAGCCTTCTAAGGAAGTATAACCGGCTCTGTCCTTTCTTGCACAGAGCATCAGTATTGGCAGTCCAGTTTAATTTATCATCCAGCTGCACTCCCAGATATTTATAGGTCTGTACCATCTGTACACAGTCATCTCTGATGATCACGGGGTCCATGAGGGGTCTGGGCCTCCTAAAATCCATCACCAGTTCCTTGGTTTTGCTGGTGTTCAGGTGTAGGTGGTTTGAGTCGCACCATTTAACAAAGTCCTTGATTAGGTCCCTATACTCCTCCTCCTACCCACTCCTGATGCAGCCCACGATAGCAGTGTCATCAGCGAACTTTTGCACGTGGCAGGACTCCGAGTTGTATTGGAAGCCCGATGTATATAGTTACAGTTGGTGGGCGGGTCTCTGTTAGTTGCTTTTGTGAGCGGGCACATGACCAGGCAGTGTGTATGCTTTGAGAGCGAAGGTGGACGCGACAGCACCATCTAAGAAGAATCATATTTGTCGTGGATGTGAATCGCTGTATGCAGCGTGTAAAACAGTTTGCGAGGGGTATTCCATGGTCTTAGCAGTGTCTGTACTTCGATGTGAATCGATGTATGCAGCGTGTAAAACGCTGTATTGCATGTTGCCCTCTCCAGAGTTACATCTTTTCATTCACTTACAGTCGTATCCTCAAAACCAACCCCATTTGGACAACTGTGTCTTTCAGGAAGTGTTCACCCATCAATACATAATTATGCGGCGTACGCTACACCGCGGGTTGGCTAGTATTACATAACTTCAAACAGCAGATACCCATGCTTGAATATTATTTAGTACAATGGAATGAAGGAACAGTGGATGTTGCAGTTTCATTCAATTGTGTTGCATACAAAACAGTAACAATAAAAGCAGCAATATACCATTCCAATTTCGAGCTCACTTTGTTCTGATCAAGGTTACAATTAGTCTGTGCCACACCCAGCAACAATGGAGAAATGGAAGGAATGAGCCTTGGACAGGACTACAGACCAGTTCAAAGTACACTGATGCACAAACATTCACATACCAAGACAGGGTTTGAATTTCAGAGTGACTCTACAAAATCAAGTCTATCATTTAAAAAATAACTCCCATTTTAACTTATACACACCCGCTCTCACAGTTTACAGTCATCTGATAATTTAACCTGTCTGTCTTTGGGATGTGTAGAAAACAGGAGCACACAGAGGAATACCTCAGGAGATGCAAGGATAATAAGAAAACTGCACAGACATTGAAAAAGACACTGCCATCATACAACAGCAGTACTTAAAAACTGAGATATAAAAAACTGTGAGTAGCCAACAACATTGATGAAATTAGCTTCTCTACATATTCACTCTAAAATAAAATGCATTTAGTTAGTGTTACAAAACAGAATGGCCAGATATTCGTGTGGCTCATTTCAAAATGTTGCATGGAAAGAATCAATGCAATAACAATGCAATAATATGATATCATAGTAATATATTAGAGAGATACACAGTTATTGGGGCAGTTAATACAGCACAATCCCAAGATGAAAATCAGTAAGCAAACATTGTGTCAGCTGCTATTTTTTTAAAGTCAAAGTAAGTATTTGTATAACAATACTAGTACTACTAGTGTTTTAACAATTTAAAGCACAAACAACACATTTCTAAATGGGCCACAGTCTCTAGTTTCAAGTAATCACTGCAGCTAAGTTGAGTTTAGTTCTCTTGCGAATTCTGGATTAGTTGGTAGGTCTGATCACTAACGTGAGGCAGCCTGAAGACAACAGGAATTTAGGAATAATTAATCCTCAATTAACAACTTTTACTTTACAAAGGTAGCCTTAAAGTTGGACGAAAGGCTGAAAGGAGGGAGAGGTTTTGAAAATTAAAGCATCAGGTGTTTTTGAAATTTCCAGTTTTAATTAACTGGAATTGTCAATTAAATATTACTCATTAATCTGTGTTATTAATCAGCTGATGTTTCCTCTATATGCTGATGTAAATATAAATCTCACAACAGCAAAACCTGAAAAAAAGATTCTATGAAAATCCTGATCTGAACAGTGTTCTAGTACCTTTTAAGAAATTTCATAATTGAAAATGTCCTAAGTAATTCTGTTCATTATTGGCCATGGCACTGATAGAACAATGATTTAAGTATTGATTTTAAGCAGTACTTATTGCTTTGTGCTTTGCTATCGTCTATGGGGGAGGAGTGAAAGCTTTAGAATCATCAAAAATTTCGATCTCCAGTTTGACGCATCTCGACATTTTAAGGTCACCCGATACTGGAAACACTAATATGTCAATAATGGGTGTATGTCTGTGTGTCACGGTTTCTTGAAGATGATCTAGAGCTAAAATGGCCGGAAATACCAAACTCGAAACTTAAGCCTGTTACGAAATAACAATGTGCTGATTAGTTTTTGAGCCAAATCGTGCAAGAGAAAGAAGCACTCTAGAGGAAACCTCAAATACCGTAATTCTGAAATTAATTATGAATTCTTCTTGTAAACTGCTATCAAAATGATCATCAGAATGGTAAATAATTACTGAAATGTTCTAGAATAGTTTTAGTGAGCTCAAGCGTGTACAGAAGGAACTCCGAGTCCAGCTCAGGGCAGCGAAGGAGCAGTACAGGAGAAAGCTAGAGCAGAAGTTACAGAATAACAGCATGAAGGAAGTGTGGGATGGGATGAAGATCATCACTGGCTGCAGCTCGAAGCAGGATGCAACCATCGAGAGAGACGTGGAGAGAGGAAACCTGATGAACAACTTCTTTAACAGGTTTGACCACCCTAACCCACTCTCACCTCAGAGTACTGCACCCTCCACCCATCCTTCTGCTGATACCAGCATAGGAGAGAGTTTTCCCCCACCCACAATTACAGCAGCCCAGGTAAGCAGAGAGCTGAGGAGACTTCGTGCCAGCAAAGCAGTGGGTCCAGATGAAGTATCGCCACGACTGCTGAAGGCCTGTGGGTTGGAGCTGGGGAGTCTTCTACAGCGCATCTTCAACCTGAGCCTGGAACAGGGGAGAGTCCCGAGGCTTTGGAAAACATCTTGCATCACCCCAGTCCCAAAGCTATCACGTCCTAGTGAGCTGAATGACTTCCGGCCTGTCGCTCTGACGTCACATGTGATGAAGACCATGGAGCAGCTGCTGCTTCACCACCTGAGGCCACAGGTCAGCCACGCCCTTTGCAGTTCGCATACCAGGAGAAGGTAGGAGCGGAGTATGCCATCATCTATATGCTACAATGATCCCTCTGCCACTTGGACAGAGGCAGTGGTGCTGTAAGAATTATGTTTCTGGACTTCTCTAGCACCTTCAATACCATTCATCCTCTGCTCCTTAGGGACAAGCTGACAGAGATGGGAGTAGATTCATACCTGGTGGCATGGATTGTGGACTATCTTACAGACAGACCTCAGTATGTGTGTCTCGGGAACTGCAGGTCTGATATCGCGTGGTCAGCAGCACAGGAGAGCCGCAGGGGACTGTAAATTCTCCGGTCCTGTTCAGCCTATATACATCGGACTACCAATACAACTCTGAGTCCTGCCACATGCAAAAAAGTTCGCTGACGACACTGCTATCGTGGGCTGCATCAGGAGTGGGCAGGAGAAGCAGTATAGGAACCTAATCAAGGACTTTGTTAAATGGTGCGACTCAAATCACCTACAACTGAACACCAGCAAAACCAAGGAGCTGGTGGTGGATGTTAGGAGGACCAGGCCCCTCATGGACACCGTGATCATCAGAGGTGACTGTGTGCAGAGGGTACAGACCTATAAATACCTGGGAGTGCAGATAGATGATAAATTGGACTGGACTGCCAATACTGATGCTCTGTGCAAGAGAGAACAGAGCCGACTATACCTCCTTAGAAGGCTGGCGTCCTTCAACATCTGCAATAAGATGCTGCAGATGTTCTATCAGACGGTTGTGGCGAGTGCCCTCTTCTACACGGTGGTGTGCTGGGGAGGCAGCATAAAGAAGAGAGACGCATCACACCTGGACAAACTGGTGAGGAAGGCAGGCTCTACTGTAGGCACGGAGCTGGACAGTTTGACATCCGTGGCAGAGCGATGGGCACTGAGCAGGCTCCTGTCAATCATGGAGAATCCACTGCATCCACTGAACAGTATCATCTCCAGACAGAGGTGCAGCTTCAGTGACAGACTGCTGTCACTGTCCTGCTCCACTGACAGACTGAGGAGATCGTTCCTCCCCTACATTATGCGACTTTTCAATTACACCAGGTTTGGGTGGTAAACATTAACATTAATGCGTTTTTTATCACTCTGTAATTTAATATTGGGTTTTTTTTAGCGGTATGCTGCTGCTGGAGTATGCGAATTTCCCCATGGGATTAATAAAGTATCTATCTATCTACATCTACATCTATCTTGTAACTTGGTTCCTTAGGGCGCAAAGCCTACTGAAGCTCATGTCTAAATTTTTTTTCAGTTACCTAAGAGAAAACATCAGTGATTGAATTGAGTACATTCACATTGTAAGATAAATCAGGTAATCCATAATGTCTATAAAACTTCCCCTTTTGATGTTGCATTGGGAAGAAATCCCTCTATTCTGCTACAAATGAAATTCAGGCCCCGAATTAGCACCAGAAAAACTCTCCTACTCAGTTGGATTAGATGTTATCAAATCACTTTATTCTTACATTGTATCCTTGAGTAAGGAAAGGCTCAGTGCACTTACAGATTTACAGATATAACTCAGCAACATTAAAGTACATGACCATACAATATTTAAACACTGTGGCATGCCGTTGGGGGTGGTACCCAGCCGGGACGCATGAGAGGGCAGAAGGAGGGCTTGCGACCGCCCTGGTTGTGTTGGGGACCACGGGTGCAAGGCTTGGAAGACAACCCTGTAGGGGCCCGTGGTCACCGCCAGGGGGCGCCCCGGTGCCTGGAGAGCCCTGGACCTCAGCACTTCCGCCACATCCGGAAGTGCTGGGGGGAAGAAGAACGGGGACACCTGGAGGGTTTCCGGGTGCGCAGCCGGCACTTCCGCCACACAGGGGAGTGTCGGCGGAGGAATGTCAGGAAGCACCTGGAGCCCATCCGGGCATGCATAAAAGGGGCCGCCTCCCTGCAGACAAAGACTGGAGTCGTGCGGAGGTGGACAAGAGTCCTGTTGGAGAGGAGTGGAAGCGGCCTGAAGAAGGCAGGCACTGGAGAGAGAGGCCTGGACTTTGGGGGATTGGTGCTGGAGGCACTGGGTTTGTGCTTTGACTTATTGTACATACTGTAATTAAAAGTGTGCTGGGTGACAAAATGATGTTCGTCTGTCTGTGTCCAGGCTGCTTCCCACAACACATAACCATACAATCAAGATAAACAGTAATACAGAACTTCATAAACATTGTTTGGGTCGAATTGCATAAGAAAGGGCAGGGCCATTGGAAGTTGTAACGGAGGAGAGAATGAAGACAAAACAGATGGCAATTAAGATAAGGCTGCACATCCTGTATATCACATACTATCATTGAATCCTTTTCTGATTTAATTATTTAGCATTGTCAAGAAATACTACCTGCGGTGGGTTGGCACCCTGCCCAGGATTGTTTCCTGCCTTGTGCCCTGTGTTGGCTGGGTTTGGCTCCAGCAGACCCCCGTGACCCTGTGTTTGGATTCAGCGGGTTGGAAAATGGATGGATGGATGGAAGAAATACTACTGGGTCTCCTTTATACTTATAGCAAATATACCTCTTTAATGCCGTATTGTGACGCCTCTCTTAATATTAGCCAAAGCAGGAGTGTGAGAGAGGGGATGTTGTTCTTTGTTACAATATTTGTATATTTATTAAGTGTCTGTAAAAGTTAAAGTTTCTCTTTGGGACAAGTAAAGTACTATCTAATTCATCAATCATTTAACAAAACACAGCATGTGACTAGTATGAACAAGGAAACACAAAACTAGGAACTATTGCAATGTACTCAAAGCAGGTCCCTAATCAAGATGAAATACAAATTAAAGGAGCTGCAGTACATCACCTTACCATAACTAATACACCAGATGACAGCAATTCATGAACCAAGAAGAGGATCAAATAAATAAATTATACACACACAAAAGTTGATTAAGAGTCTGCATATTGTGTTTATAATATAAAGTAGGGCTGCCAGATCAAATGTCACTATTCAAATGTAATTCTAATGTATTATGAAAAAAACATATTATGTAACAAAAAAACTGATGTCTGAAGTTAAAAGAATGGTTGTTTGACTTCCCATCACTTTGGCATTTAGTTCCTCCAGACATGCTGTGCAATACTGCCATTTTTTACAGAACTGTTTCCTAAACACGACTCTTCATAAGGCATTTGAAGAGATTTCTTTCTCTACCACACTGCTTTTCTCTTGGATGTACCAGTGTACTAAGAACAGATTTTTAAACACTTCTCCTGTACTATACTCGTATCATTATGCTGAATCTGGGTGAGATACCTGACTTAGTACTGCATTCTGATAGAACTGCTAATTATGTATCACACCAAACAAAAGCTGGCTTCTTTGATCACTCCTTTAGTAATATTAACTGTCATATTTCTTATTTTGCTTTTATTATTATATCAGCTTTAGTAATTAACATTTTAAGGAGCCTTTTCAGTGTCAGGAATCCTCATTTAGCTACCTCAGTTATCCTGCAGTTTCACATGCAGATCTTGAGTTGACTGATGACTTGACAAATGTTGCTTAACACAATGAGGTGCAATTTAAAAATATATACTGTATATTCAGTTTAGTATTATTTCTCAACCAACTGCTCCTATCCCCCACACTGAGCTGGTGTCTTACACTGCAAAATCTCGAGCGTTTTCTGACACAACAGATCTACTGCCCATGCTTTATACACTTTGCTTTGAAATTTTTCTCTGTATTATTTGTTAACGTAGTAGTTTCCTGATATATGCTCAAACTTATTTTACAGAATTTTTCATAGTTAATGAGAACAAAGCTATCTGTTAAATTAATAATAATAATGCAGGGGAATATTTAAAGACCAATATGATACAAAGATAAATACATTCAATTGTTTAATTTGTGAAACACTTTCAGGCTCACAGGGGCTCAATTTAATAAGGGAGATCTAAGCAATCAAAAAAAACATACAGTAGACATCAAAAAGAAAGTAACATGTTCGAACAAGTGATTTTCTCTTTGTGTTAAATATGCATTAAAGGCAGTGCACAGTGTTCCCTTCCCTGCTTTCTTTTTTGAATCTTGTCACTTTGTGTGCAGCGAGGCTATGTTTTCAATTGAGTCTTTTAAGCAATAAGACTGACTTACTGATTCACAACTGCTTAATTCTTTACAAATACAAAGTAAAAATAAGGGAAACTTTTAATAGCAGTATAGTCTTGAAAAAAAAACAGCACTCATAATATTAATCTTACTTGTATTACATGTGTGCTCTAACCGTAAACGGGGAAAGTGGGAAACACAATTGAGTTTAGTCCCGTCTGTTATTCACTGATCTCCTGCTCCAGCCCACAACATGCAATTGGCAACCTGTGATGAGAAATATCAAATTGGATCTGGTCCTGTTCACTTAATCTGTTGTCCAATAGCTGCATTTTTTATTATTATTTTATTTATTTGTGCTTAACATTTTTGAGCAAACACAAGTGATTTTGTCTGCCTTTTATGTGTTATTTCTAAGTGATTACACTTCATGCGCACTGACTTTTCAAGTGTTTCGTTTGACTGAAGGTTGCAATTTTCACCTGCTTATTTTAAACAACTGAGTAAAAAGCATGTCCCTCTTTGCAGATGCACCACAAGAAAAAAATAAGTAAAAATAGGAAATATAAAAAACCATATACAATACAAATCTATATGCAGCCTCCACAATATTTAAGCTATGCTCAAATATATTTAAATATTTGCTTAAATTTAAACTGAATATTTAAACCTTGATATTTTATTAATAAAAAGTTATTAATTTGGGGCGGAGTGGTGGCTCTGAGGCTAAGGATCTGCGCTGGCATCCCAAAGGTTGCCGGTTCAAATCCCCATCACTGCCAAAAGAGATGCTACTCTGCTGGGCCCTTGAGCAAGGCCCTTAACCTTCAATTGCTCCAGGGGCACTGTACAATGGCTGACCCTGCACTCTGACCCCAAGGGGTATGCAAAAAGATGCATTTCACTGCGTGTTGTCCTGTATAACTACTGTATGTATGTGACAAATAAAGAATCCCTAAAGGTGTTATAGAATGTAAAACCTTACTATATATAATTATTTAAACAAAACATTTTCATATCTTGAATAAGAAAATATCTTACAACTGTCCAAAATTACACTAAAATCTTTATTTTATGTATCATCTTACACACTGTGAACCACAAAAATAACATCAAAGACAAAAGGTTGATAAACTGCAATACAGACTACTTCAAACATACCAGTACAACAAATCTCTGGAAAATGTGGTGTATATATGATGTGCGGTATATAAGAATAAATTAACATTAAAGTACATTCAAATATTGCCACATTCTTTCTATATCTGAAAAAAATATTTTTCACTTAAATGTATTGTAGTTTGTTGCTATTTTTAAAAATGACTAATTTCACATATATACAATATTTCTAATTTAATTTAGCTTTGTAAACATTTTATAGAAAAAATAGAACTCTAAGTACTGTTGTCATTATAATCACCATTCACATCATAATCACTGCATTTGTTGATTAATCAATATATGCTTTAATCAGCAAACTGCACTCTAACCTATTAAATGTCTTTAGTTTTCCCTCCAACTTCCCTCCTATTCTAGACGTTGTGACAGACGGCCAGGGCCCTTACCTGGCCGGGACAACTTCTTACAGGAAGGACTGGAGGATCAGATATGCACAGGGCATTGCCTCCCCCGGAGCACTAGATGACAGCCCCCCTGGGATGCAGTGCTGCCTCGGATTCCCACAGGGTTCCATGGGAATTTAGCACAGCCCTGTTGGGAATGGTGAGGGCTGCCAAGGGAAGCTGCAGAGTCCTTCTTTGTTGTTTTTCCGCCACAAATGGGACTGCTTCCGGACCTTGCTAACGAACCACCTGAAGTACTCCTGGGTGCAGCATAAAAGGAACCACGTGCCTTCATTCAGCAAGTCAGAGTTGGGAGCACAGATGGGCAACACTTGACTGGAGGAGTAGCATTGTGGTGGGGACAGAGGGAGAGAGAGATAGAAAGAGAAGGAAGAAGAAATAACACTTGTTTATTTGTTTGTACGAGGTATTTTTAATAAAGCCCCGCTATATGTTTGTACAAGGTATGTTAATAAAGACCCCCTTTATTTGAACCTGGGACTGTATTTATGTTTGTTCGTGTTTGGGGCTCTGTGGCACACCTTTGCCTTCACAACATGTTTATGAGACTGCATTTTGATTAAACTGAGTGCATAAATAGCTGGATACTGCCAATCAGTGTAAGGAAAAGCGCAACAGTTTTTATACCAACATAGAGATGTCACCTATTTCCAGAGCTACAAACATAAAAAGTAGAGAACACTCTATAGAGTTAATTTGTCCAGAAACACACAGCCACAGTTCAATGTACCCTACATACAAGTCTCCAGAAAAGGAGGGTCTTGCGATGATAGTTTGTTACCATGATTCATTCCTGCATTAATGTATAGCAATTTCTTTCTTAAACTCTTTGTATTAAGCCCTAATGTGTTCAAATTGGGCAAAACTGACACTAAAGTGCAATCAAAAATAACTTTATTATATGTTAACATGCCATTTTTGTATCAGTGTTTACTAACTCCACCTCTCTTTTGTTCTGACAATCCACTTCACATACCATTATTGGTATTAGGATATCACCTTATATTCTTCTTCTAAATGGAAGGATAGTTTCTGGATGGTGAGGGACTGGGGCTCATGGTATCACTTTAGATTGCTTGGTGCATTTTCACATCTTGTATCCTGTGGGCTAAACTTTCCTTAGCTTAGCAATAAGGGACATACTTTCTCACACTCTTTGGCTCTTTTATCAAATTTATTGTCAAAGGTATGATATTGGGTGCAGGACCACTGAATCACTGTAAGCAGGTTAAATGAATGGCGAGAAATCCACTATGTTTGCTGTTTGATGCAGATACAGTTTGGGAAGTAGTAATATTATTACTGGGGAATCCAATGAAGGATTCTAATTTTGGTAAACCTTAATATATCTAATATTCTAATTTCTATTTTTTACTTACTTGATTTTTCTTTTATCTCTACTGTAAGACACAATCTCATTTTCATTATGTATTTGTCTTGAACTCTTTAGCCCCGTTAGCTATAAATTCATCCTTTACTTTTTGTCTCTCAGATCATCTTTCTTTTTTTTAATCCAATTGTATCAACTCCTCTCCCTTCCATGTTCTCCTCACTGGTAATTCACATCCTCTCTTTTTAAAACAAAATTATTCTGTGAGCAGCTTGGAAACAATTCAGATATTTAAGCAGGGCTAAGTGAGCAACTCTAATGCAGTTAAAAAGTTTATCCCAGACTTCATTAATATTTGGTCTTGTTTTCTTATCCTTTTTGTTTATTTACAAATTTAGTCCTTATTAAGAATATGTTGGATCTCTCTTTCCTCTGCTTTGCCTGCTTATGCTCGACTCCTTTTCTTGTTCTTTCCCACCTCCTAAATGACCTCTAACCTCTAAACTCTGTTGAATAATTCAGATTAGAAACCTTTCCCTTTTAAATTCAATTTGGTTCAAGGACCACTCTCCTTCAACAACTCCTCCTAACTGAGCATTGTGAATGAATATGTTCGGTACCTTGTGTTTTGTACAGTTCTGTTTAATTTGCAGTGCCTGAAAAGCATTCAATAAAGAGATGATTAAAAAAAAAAGATTGGTATAGTGTCCAAATAATAATATACACGGTACGTTTTTAGTAAGACTGAGTTAAAAATGGTGACTTAAGGTTTTAATAGGTCTCTAATAACATAATGTATCTGTAATAAGAAAAGATAATATTCTTGAATGTTAACCTAGGTTCCAGAGGTTCATATCTCACACACTGGCATTTCAATGCATTGTGTCACTAGACAGACATCACAGTATTTGTGTATTAAAAAACTAACTGGTACTGGAGGCAAGAACTTGCTCTATATACAGTTTTTGAGTTATTTATCATCCAAAAAGTTATTTTGAAATATCACTGGCTGCAGAGTTTGGCAAAGGAAACTTAAAACCAATTGCTAAAAGGGGTAAGAAATATACATTGTTGTTAAGAATAATGAAGTGGAGAGACTAAAAATATTGTCAAAGGAATCAATTATAAATTAGAAGCAAAAACATGTTATCACTTTTAGTTAGCCCAAGTAAGAAGAAACTTTCCTAGTGTTGAGTTGCAAATATATACATATTATTAATTTATGGAAACTAACTTCTATCAGCTTGGGTACCCATGGAGAAAAAAATTCTAAACTAAGTTTTCCCTGTATGATTGCTCTGTGCACCACTTACCATTAACTACTGCCATCCAAGCAGAATTCTGTTTTTTTCAGCGTTTACTTAGAATATGGTACCAATGTGGGAGACACTTGAACTTACTATGAAATACACCCTTATGCGACTCTTGCCTTGTGCATTTAGTTTAAAGTAGTTTACAGCAAATGGTTTGCATTTCACTCATTTTGCTTATACAACTCCATTTAAAAATGTATACTATGAATCTGAAAGTCTCCCAAGAATATTATAGCTTCTGTATAAAAACACAAACTGAAGACTACTACTACTGAAGATATTTATTTGCTTACTGACAGTTTCTCATCTATACCTCTACAGAAATGTGTCTGGCACAGAAAGACCCTTTCAGCAACTATTTCCACTCATAAGACCACTACCGGTTTTAGATTTTTTCAGTGGTAACTCAATTGATGCATCCATGACACTGTTGTGTTTAAAAATGCTAGAACACTTGCCATTTCTGATTAAAACATGAAGATAGTACAAAAGGAAACAGAAGTTGACTGTCTTAGCAACTATACATTGGTGTCAAATGTTTTGTCTTTAATTAATTTAGCTAGTAAAAAAGGCACTGCACTCTTTCAAATTAAAAACTGCATCAGGATTTGTATTTGCTGTTGTACAATCATGAGTAGGATTCAGCTAGAGCACAGAGAGGGGGCCTGTTTATATAACCTCTTTTTATCTAGTTACCAGTTTTCCATAAAAGGCTTGCCTAATGTAATTCATGTATGCCTGTCACAAGAATAATGGAACCCAGAGGTTTTCTCAAGGCAATGCTTTTATGAGAAAAACAGTCCAGTGTACCTACATATTTGAAGTAACAGCCAAAGAAAAAAAGCATATGTGCATAGTCAAGCCAAAATGTCACAAACATGGACCTTTAACATGGCGAAAAGAATAGATAAGATCACACTTTGTACTGAACTGGACATTTACACGTTTTGAATTATTTATACAGAATCCTTGTATGCTTTCAGAGTTTTAACTTTTATCTAAAATCAGTAAAACCCACATCTTAGCGCTCTGAAATATGGGATTACTATTAGCTTGATATGTAGTATGAGAATCTGCTTACTCTGACTGTGGTCAGCTCAGCATTTTTGTAGTTCCATGGCTTTAAAAACAGTTAAGATTCATAACATCTCTGAATACAGTAGTTCATTTGAAAACATTCAACTTGCTACATTAATGCATTAACAATCTATATAAAATGTGTTGATACTTTTTTCAGACTTCAATTAAGATGAAAACAAGTGCAACAAACTGAACAAATAGGAATTTCTGTAATAAAATTTAGCATCATGTCAATAACCAAATCAATAATATTTTTTTTGTAATTAAGCAATTTTAGCTCCCAAACACCTAAAGCATTAATTCCATCCCAGGCTGCCAAACACTCGTTATAATTTATTTTCTACTTAATAAACAATTCCTAGACTAATTTTGTTACCATTAATACTGTTACAACGAAAATAATATTCACATCTGTATTTTACATCTGTATTTTACTTTATTCTTGTACCATTAGTTATGCACATTACCAGCATTTAATTTTTAGCTGAAGGCTGTCCCTGATGGGTGAAATTGAAACAATTTTCATACAGATAGCTAAGAAGGACAAATTAAACAAACCTGTAATATTGACCTCAAAAGACTATCTATTTGTATCACTGATTTTGTACAAAAAAGAAAACACAAGACATAATTCATCTTCTCTTCATAAAACCTATTTTGTAAACATTTTGCAAACTATTTTAAATATGAAGTAAGTGTTAAATGGTAAGTGGGAGAGTAAGGCTTAACCATTAACATGATTTCCTATGCCAGGTCCACCAGTCAGTCACCCAAAAAAGCTGCTGTAGCAATCATGAAGACAGCAGAAACCAAAACAAAGCTTGTCTGTCTCAATGGCTACAGACTTATGGGACTCACCCTCCCTCTGACAGAATGCTTTGAGACACTGGTGCTGGAACACATTAAATGTAATATTACAGCTTGGACCACCTACAGTCTGAAAATAATTTCAATCCAATCCACTAAGGATGTCAAATTCTTTTTAAGTTATATCAGAACAACTGAATAATAAAAACTACTATGGAAGGTTATTGCCTACAGACTACACCTCAGCATTTATCACTGTTTTTACCATTAAAACTGCAAAAAACAATTCATTGATACCTGCTTATATACTTTAAAAATACTGCCTAAATATGCAATGTTGTGTCTAATTGAGCTTTCAATAACTTGAAAAAGGCAGGTGTACATAATAAAGTAGCAATTCAATGTGCATAGAATTTGATGTAACTTTTTTGTAATGCTTCTGGTAACACCGTTTGTTATGGAAGGCATTACATAAAGTAAAAGTGAATTAATTGAAGAGAATTCCGAGGATTAACACCACAAATTATACCTGTGGTGGTAAACAAACATAACTTGGATAAATAATACACAGAGTAATGTTATGTCAAATTTCTTCAGGTGGAACATTGATAGTTGAGTTAAATTTGAACATGGAACATTCTGCTTTGCCTGCAGTGGGCTGGCACCCTGCCTGGGGTTTGTTTACTGCCTTGCGCCCTGTGTTGGCTGGGATTGGCTCCAGCAGACCCCCGTGACCCTGTAGTTGGGATATAGCGGGTTGGATAATGGATGGATGGATGGATGGATTCTGCTTTGCAGTCTAATTTATTGGCCATTGCACACACTGCTTTTCAATGATAATCCAATATTGTTTAAATTACTACACTTAAGTATGCATAATAAATATAATTTATGTTATAAAACAGATCAATCATTTTCTATAGGAAAAATGGTAATAACAGAAAAGCAGATGATTGAAAACTTCTTCATTTGCAATAACCGCAAAGCTAGTACCTGCAAAAGGAACAATAATATAGTAAATCAAGATCAGCAAAGCAGAGTTTCAGCTAATTAACCTTTCAGTCAAAATGCAACTGTCATTATCGCTTCATCAGGCAAAGCTACTTTAATTGTCAGAACAAGCTTAAATGTCTTTTCCGTGTTTGTCAATGTCAGAAACACAGACAATGTGAGTAAATAGTAGAAAAGAAATCTATACAGTTTAAAAAGCAAACATTATAATATGTTTACTTTTATAACACAAAAATGTTCTAAACATGTTCGCAGGAATACAGATTGCTTAATATAAGACAAACAAGTAAAATTCTGCATTTAGCTGGTTTCTCCAAGCTGTTGAATTCAAGCTAATATATAGAACGCAACACAAAGTTTGGGAAGCTGAAGCAATTTCAGATGGGGCTACATATTAATGAAGACCTTTCAACAATTTAGTCACACAACCTTGCATCCAACAAATTAATTTCTATTTTTTTTATATACATGATTTCAGTATGTTTCATAGTAATGTTAAATACTGTATTAATGAAGAGAGAAATTAAATGCCATTTTTCTCACTCACTCACTCACATCTGAATTATGTTATACTACCTCATTGGTAAAAGAGATTTGCTCTTTGAAAATATTCCTCAAAAAGGAACTTAATGTTTACTTGCCCTCAAATCAATTTTTTCTAGAGATTACTAATTTGACATGGATAGTGTTAGTGGCCAAGTTACTTTAACATTTTTAAGTATTTAAGAGCGAGAGAAAATGCTATGTTGTTAACACACAAAAGAAGTCATTCTCAGGCCATAGATTCACTTTTTCCAGGAAATGTGTGCAACCCAAAGAAAGCTGTAACCCTAGACTTGTTTCTTAAAATAAATTCCACAAAATCTACTACACACTACTGGGCATGGATGAGGATTAACAGTGTTGACAATTTTCTTTCTTATATTATTCAGACGTGTCTTAATTAGCAGACATCATGGTCAAAAGCACTGCAGTGTGGTTACTCTCATTCAGCTCTACAATCTGCCCTTGTCAAACTGTGAAGTTTTTGTTAGCCTTGCTCCTAACCAGACTGAATATTTTAGTAACCAGGGTTATTTTTGATCTTTGAATTTTTAAGACATATTATAAACTGCTCCAAAAAATTAAAGGAATACTTTGAAAACCCATAAGATCTCAATGGGAAAAAAAATCATGCTGGATATCTATACTGATATGGACTGGGTAATGTATTAGGAATGAAAGGATGCCATATCATTTGATGGAAATGAAAATTATCAACCTAAAGAGGGCTGAAATCAAAGACACCCCAAAAATCAAAGTGAAAAAATGATGTGGCAGGCTAGCCCATTTTGCAGAAATTTTATTGCAGCAACTCAAAATCATACTCTGTAGTTTGTATGGCCCACTCTGTGCTTGTATGCATGCCTGAGAACGTCAGGGCATGCTCCTAATGAGATGACAGACGGTGTCCTGTGCGATCTCCTTCCAGATCTGGACCAGGGCATCACTGAGCTCCTGGACAGTCTGAGGTGCAACCTGGCAGTGTTGGATAGTCCAAAACATAATGTTCCAGAGGTGTTCTTTTGGACTTAGGTCAAGCGAGCGTGGGGGCCAATCAATGGTATCAATTCCTTCATCCTCCAGGAACTGCCTGCATACTCTCACCACATGAGGCCGGATATTGTCGTGCACCAGGAGGAATCCAGGACCCACTTCACCAGCACAGAGTCTGACAATGGGTCCAAGGATTTCATCCCGATACTTAATGGCAGTCAAGGTGCCACTGTCTTGCCTGTAGAGGTCTGTGCATCCCTCCATGAATATGCCTCCCCAGACCATCACTGACCCACCACTAAACCGGTCATGCTGAACAATGTTACAATCAGCATAAAGTTCTCCACAGTTTCTCCAGACCCTTTCATATCTGTCACATGTGCTCAGGGTGAACCTGCTCTCATCTGTGAAAAGCACAGGTGCCAATGGTGGACCTGCCAATTCTTGTATTCTATGGCAAATGCCAATCGAGCTCCACGATGGCGGGTAGTGAGCACAGGGCTCACTAGAGGACGTTGGGCCCTCAGACCACCCTCATGAAGTCTGTTTCTGATTGTTTGATCAGAGACATTCACACCAGTGGCCTGCTGGAGGTCATTTTGTAGGGCTCTGGCAATTCTCATCCAGTTCTTCCTTGCCCAAAGGAGCAGCTACCGGTCCTGCTGATGGGTTAAGGACCTTCTACGGCCCTGTCTAGCTCTCCTAGAGTAACTGCCTGTCTCCTGAAATCTCCTCCATGCCCTTGAGACTGTGCTGGGACACACAGCAAACCTTCTGGCAATGGCATTAACGTGCCATCCTGGAGAGGTTGGACTACCTGTGCAACCTCTGTAGGGTCCAGGTATTGCCTCATGCTACCAGTAGTGACACTGACAGTAGCCAAATGAAAAACTAGTGAAAAAACAGACAGAAAAGATGAGGAGGGAAAAATGTCAGTGGCCTCCACCCGTTAAACCATTCCTGTTTTGGAGGTTGTCTCGTTGTTGCCCTTCTAGTGTACCTGTTGTTAATTTCATTAACACCAAAGCAGCTGAAACTGATTAACAACCCCCTCTGCTACTTAACTGACCAGATCAATATCCCAGAAGTTTTTTTGACTTGATACTATACCGATTACAAAGTGTTCCTTTAGTATTTTTGAGCAGTATACTTATATGTGAAAAAAGTCTCCAAATATTCAAATTCATAGTTGATCTGTTTTATAATAACTGTATTTCTTTTTTTAAATACCATTAAGCAGCTAAAGCTGCTCGTGATCACTCAACTAAAGGCAGAAAGACAATGATAGACACTTAAAAGTAGCCATGTTAATTGATTTAAAGTTTGTTGCATTTAAAAAGAAACATAATTTTCCACTGCTCTAAATAAAACGTAGGTGGTCTTTAAATGTGCTAAGCAATACAAACATTTAAAACTGTGACTTGTTTCTTTATATACTGTAATTAAATATTAGCTCTTAAAATGTGAATGTTTTTGTGGTTCAGTGTTCTGACCAATAATTTGTTAAAAGAAATATCCTGAGTGCACCAGTAGCAGACAAAATAAATTCAAACAGTTATTGGTAATAATATGACAGAAGTATAGAGTAAATCCTTTATTTTCTGTTTACTACTTTCAGAGACTTACCATTCCTTTCAGTTCCCAAAGTGATACAGGTTTACAATGATGGCCCTTAAACTGTCAGACAACTTGAAACCCGCCACAGGTGTTGTTCTAACTCCAAGAAATGAGCCTTAAGCCAAGAAGAGCCTAATTCTCTGCTCATCAACAGAATGGCAATATCAGCTCTTTAAGCTCACAGGTTGACAGGAAACATTTGCTAGATAGACATGCTAAAGTGTTTACCTGCCCAGGATTAGTGTGTGACTGTCATTAATGACTTCAAAATGCAAGGAAAGCCAAAGAAACATCAGTGGTAGGATTCTATTCTGATTCACTGCTTTTTACTTTAGTTATAAATTTCAGTTTTGGCAAGATGTCTTCATTATATGACATAATTTTCAAAACAGAAGGATAAAAATGTGTCATAAATATTGCATAAATGAATGAGAAAAGAGTATATTGATTCTTTTATTTCAAGTACTATATTGATTTTGTTAAACTGAATGTTATTACTCTCTTTACATTCGCGATCAAGTGCAGGGTTTGGCATTTAGCCTAGGAGGGGCCATACGAGCCATAAAAAAGAACTACATTATTTTGAGCCACAACCATACTGTTATACATTTACATCAAATCCCAGGTCATTTATCATAAGCTATTCATAATATAAAGTTACAATAAAGTATATGTCACTTACATTAACAAATTAAAAGCTATAAAACATTATGCCAAATCTGTGCCTTCCTTTGATAGTACCATTTGTTAAGTAGCAGACAAACCTATCAGTGACAGTAAAGAACATCTACTCTGTCTCCTTGAACTCCAAGTACAGCATATTTCAATGCAACTAGTGGAAACAAGAAGATACAACATTTGTTTTTTCTCATCTGCTGGAAAATGTATCATAGTTCAATCTGTTTAGATTTTTCCTTATGACTTTCTATGATGTTCATTTCTCTCTGTTGTTTTCAGTGTCTTTTGAGACTCATGTCATACTTGTTTTTGTTATGGTAAATTTTACAAAATAACAATTCTTTCTTTATTTTTCAGTTTGTTGAAAATTCTATTTTATTACTTTAAATGAGTATCAAAGTATGGGTTATTTAATGCATGTGATAACAGGAGTATATTCATCTAGTTGTTAAATCCTAAAACATCTAACATCAAAAGCAGTGTTCCATGTATGGATAAATCTGTATTGTGGAGAAATCTGCTGTACAGTTTACTTACATCTATCATTCACTAAGGAAACTGCTGACTTTGAAATACTGTGGCAGAGCGACGGGCGCTCATCAGGCTCCTATCAATTATGGAGAATCCACTGCATCCACTAAACAGTGTCATCTCCAGACAGAAGAGCAGCTTCAGCGACAGACTGCTGTCACTGTCCTGCTCCACTGACAGACTAAGAAGATCGTTCCTCCCCCAAACTATGCGACTCTTCAATTCCACCGGGGGGGTAAACATTAACATTATACAAAGTTATTGTCTGTTTTTACCTGCATTGTTATCAATCTTTAATTTAATATTGTTTTTTGTATCAGTAAGGTGCTGCTGGAGTATGTGAATTTCCCCTTGGGATTAATAAAGTATCTATCTATCTATCTATCTATCTATCTATCTATCTATCTATCTATCTATCTATCTATCTATCTATCTATCTAACTCAGTCACATTTCAGCAGTGTTTACTGAGCTACTTACTGTACTTTGCAATGAAACATAGTTCAAATAGAGCCATGAATGTATAAATAATTAACATGTAATTATGATTTATGATTGCTAATGTGGAAACCATACTGTTTAATCTTAAAGGCATATTTTTTCTTTCGAACTTGGAGAAAATTTCAATATAACGTGAGGCTGCAGATTCTCTACTTCTAATGTTATTTCCATTTATGAAAAGTTAACCAGGATAGCATTAGAAAGACCTAGTTGAAAATTATTCAGTTCATGACAGGTCAATCTATACTGGTCAGCCACAACTCTCAAATATTTTGTATGTTTCCCTTGAGCTGCCAAAACAGCTCTGACTCATCGAGGCATGGACTTCACAGGACCTCTGAAGGCAACATTATCATTAAATCATTTAAGTCCTGTAAGTTGTGAGGTGGACACTCCATAGATCAGACTTGTTTTTCCAGCACATCCCACAGAAGATCAATTGGATTGTGATCTGGAGAATTTGGAGACCAAGTCAACACCCTGAACTCCTTGACATGTTCCTCATCCAATTCCTGAACAATTTGCACAATTTGGCAGGGCATATTATCCTGCTGAAAGAGATCACTGCCATTAAAAATACTGTTCCAGGAAGTGGTGTACAGGGTCTGCAAAAATCTTAAAGTAGGTGGTATGTGTCAAAGTAATATCCACATCAATGCCAGGACCCAAAGTTTCCCAGCAGAATATTACCCAGAACATCACACTGCCTCTGCTGGCTTGCCTTCTTTCCACAATGCATCTCACTTACATCTTTTCTGCAGGTAAATGATGCACACTTACTCTGCAGTCCACATAATCTAAAAGAAAATGTGATTCATCAGACCAAGTCACCTTCTTCCATTGTTCCATGGTCATGTTCTGATGTTCTTGTGCCCATTGCAGGTGTTTTCGGTAGTGGCATGGCCCCAACGACTAGTCTGTGGTTATGCAGTTCCATACACAACAAACCAAGGGCGTAAACCAGTCATCTTGTAAGAGCCAGTGAGGATGGGGTTATTGTGCACAGCGCTGATCAGCTCGAAAGATCTGAACATACATTGTATTTATATACATTTACTCCTGAAAGTGCTGAGGGATTATTTATTCTGCCCAGTGTAGGCTCATGGGGAGACCTCTTTTAACATGTGTGACAGAATGTTTAGGGACGACTGCTGTTTAGGTAAGCACTGAGAGCATAGGCATTTGTTATTTTACCCTTTATTTGTATGGTGTCATTCTCCTGTGTTAATTGTTGCATTTTTTGTAATGAGACCATTTTTGCTTATTTTGGACTTCTGTGGCAGTGTTTTGGGTTCAGGATGTGCTCCTATGCATGTTACAGTTCATTGTTTTTGAAAAAGCCTGATAAAGGTGCTTTTTCATTTGAAGTCCAGAACACTATTGAGATATTGATGACATTTTTTGAACTTACAGTACCTTAATGGAAAAATGCAAATGGTTAGACACCATACTAAAAACATTATATAGATGTTTTAAACATTTAGAAGTTAATAATTTGTAAATATGAAAAATCTACCCACAACATTATTTGGTTTCTGCAACCCAAGTTGAGAGGCCTAATTTATTTAAAATATACTTGTAAATATGTACAACATTTAACATCTTTTTGCATAATTAATTGTATCATATTACTTATGTACAGTAGCCTCTTTTGTGACATCAAGCTCAATTGCTACATGTATACAGCCACTTTAGAATAATTAAAATCAATTCCAATGAATCACGCTGAAGCATAACTTTTTTTTTTCAAAACAAAGCAACAGATTAGCTCCGTCTATGACTGCCAATAATCATGGTTCACTAGATTCAAGGATGCACTATGAGGATAGAGAAAAACAATCAAAACGTCTCAAATGTTAAATGTTCACAGCTGTCATAACATTATACATCAGCTTTCTTCCTCACCCTGCAGCTTACTGAAAAGTGCCATACAACATAAACAGTACCTCTAAAAGAACTCACAGTCACTTACATGAAGGCCAAGCATATAAACTGAGTAATTAAACTAAAAAAGTATGTATCCAAATAAAAATATCTGAATGTCTACCTTTATTTTACAAAATCCTCATTTTAAATAAGATAAATTGTATCCATTACCCATCCATCAATTTTTACAAAAGCCAAACTTGCTACAAATTAGCTAACACCATTGTACTGTATAACCAAGAACACAGGATCTTTTTATTAGTCTGTGTAACAGTAAGGTACAAATGTTGGTCTGCAACCCCAAGCAAATCTTAAAGTTCTTAAAGAATTGGTTCAGCATCATTGAAGTTAAGGTTATTTTTCCTTCATTAGTTTCTGCTATCTTTTGCCTCAGGATAAAGAAACTGTGTTGCTGTGTTACACTGTGCTAGACAGAAGAAACAGCAAGAACAAACAGATTTATATTTTTCCACACTTGTCTGTGTCAAACAGTGGAAAAATGTCTATGTTTAATATTATTAAGCACTGTAAGCACCTGTCGGGAATCCAGTACAGGTTAATACTGTATATACAGCTGGCCTAAATGTTGTGACTGCTGGTTAGATCGACTTGTCTAGTTCATCTGAGGATGTAGAGAAAGTCTTCTAAATATCTTTCAAAAGTGAATAAGGTCTGCTTAAGGACTGAATGAAGAATATATGAAATGATATGTACATGTCTACAATAGACTCTATTTTATCGTACAGAAATTACAAGAATTAGTTAAATGGAAACAGTGATAATTTTCAATCTTTTAATAGCAAAATGTACACTCATGTAGAAATTTGAAAAAATTTGTGGCATTAAACGATGCAATCAATTTCATATAAATTGCCAGAGAAGAGAGGCTCAATCATTAGTCTGATTATGAACTGGTAGAAAAACTCACATACTCACTCACATACAGTATTCACATACTGTATCTATTACCATTATGACCGGTTATGTTTGTTTTATTCCTGCTTAATATTTTCGTCTTGGTTTTTCTTAATTTCTCTTCTTTTTTCTCTTCATTACTCTAGTATTATTGTTATTTGTGTGAATATTAGTTGCATTTTCTTATTATGACTATTATTATTAATATACTTTTATTAGGGTGGCACGGTGGCGCAGTGGGTAGCGCTGCTGCCTCGCAGTTGGGAGATCTGGGGACCTGGGTTCGATTCCCGGGTCCTCCCTGCGTGGAGTTTGCATGTTCTCCCCGTGTCTGCGTGGGTTTCCTCCGGGCACTCCGGTTTCCTCCCACATTCCAAAGACATGCAGGTTAGGTGGATTGGCGATTCTAAATTGGCCCTAGTGTGTGCTTGGTGTGTGGGTGTGTTTGTGTGTGTCCTGTGGTGGGTTGGCACCCTGCCCAGGATTGTTTCCTGCCTTGTGCCCTGTGTTGGCTGGGATTGGCTCCAGCAGACCCCCGTGACCCTGTGTTCGGATTCAGCGGGTTGGAAAATGGATGGATGGATGGATACTTTTATTAGGTTATTCTGTTTTTACTTTTTATTACTTTTATTTTTGTGCACTTTACTATTTTGTTTGGCAGATATCACTTTGATCATTAGTGATCCTTAATAGTTCTCACAATTCTCTTTTCCTTTAGTTTCTCTTCTTTTAATTCTTGTAAGTACATAAAATATATCATTTCAGCGTTAATGACTGCAGTATACTCTGGTTTCTTCCAGGTAACAATCCATTAAATTATTTTTGTTAATATACTATAGCTTTTCACAGTTTTTACAGTTAATTTCTAATATTACTGTGGATATCTGATTTGTTTTTAATATTTATGAACATCAGTAACCAGTAAAAGTGATTATCAATTCTGAATACCCATACAATTTCAATATTTTGATAATGTTATAACACCTTCTTTGTTGGAAAAGGTAATAATGTGATTGGTATTTCAGTAGTTTATCAGTTTAAAGTAGTTAGAGGGAATTTATGTGTTTCAAAAGTGTCTTGCTTTGTGGTATATCAGAGGACAGGAACTATAAAATGTTTGGATTTAGTTTCAAGATAGGAGGGGCAAAAAAGGAAAGGAGAGAGAAAGCAAGTCTCATTTTACCTTATGCTGTGCCTATGATATTACTCTGAGATAGTGTTTTGCAATATCAGCACTATATATATAAATATCGGAAAAAAGTACCGATCTACCAAATTTTTAAAACAATACAATGCTAGCATTATGCAAAATTATGTAATCATACTACCAGGGTTTGAATGTTGGTCCAGCACACTGTTTTAACTAATGTACATTTCATTAATAATATTAAAGAGATTCCGGGTCTGGACCTGAGAGGGACACATTTTTCAGGAAGCTGCAGACTACAAAGGGGGCTGCAAATCCAGAGTTGTGAGAAGCAGCAGTATTGATCCAACACCTCTCTGAGACATTACTAGCTGCACAATTCATCACCTGAAACTTTTCAAAATTTAAAAGGATAAAAAAAATTCAAGATCTAATGTTTTAGAAGATGGGATTTGTTATCTTCTATCAAAAATGAAATCCAAAATACATAGGAAATGTACAATATTGATCAGTCATTACATTTAGTAAGATAGAAGGTTAAAGGTCTTAGTCATGAACTCAAGAACAAAGGTGTTTTACATCTCAGCTCACTGAAATCAGACATAGACTACCTGCAGAAGACCTATATAAATATTAAGGTATAGTATAGGTTCAAAAAATGAAAAAAAAACCTGGCCAACACAAACTATGGTAAGTGTGTTCAGCGGTTTGAGAATTTAGGCTCATTAAGCACCTCCATTGGTAGGCTTCTCAGATAACTTATGATTCAGATGTGTGCTACATTAAAATGGAGAGGAAACCAAATGTAAGTAAATGGATACGGCAAAGATAGGACTCTGCATTGTACTGTATTCCACCTTGGTTTTCATTGCATAGATATGATGATGACCACATTAAAAGTGAAGTACAATAGTGTAAATTTCTAGACAATTACCAAATCAAGAATTTAAACACAGATCACGTTCAAGTCCAATATATATATCTACATATACACACACTTTTTCATTATATTAACTCTATATATAAAAAAAAGGCAAAACTACCCCCATTGTTCAAAGGATCACAGAAAATATATTTAATTGCTTGCCTGAAAAGCAGCTCAGAATTCCACTGAGGAAATCATATGTCATGTTTCCATTGCCACTTTCCTGTCTGTGTTTTACTGAAAGAACCAGTTTTAACTATTTCAAAGCCTCCTATGAATGTGAATTATACAGCTGTTACAGGTAAAATCTGTACAAAAATGAGTTATGTTTCCTTTTATTATTTAATTATGATTATAAATATAAGATAATTTAGCAAAAACATTTCATTACACAGGGGAAAAAACAACTCAATTGTCTTAAAGTCTGGGATAAAACTTACAGGAATATTAAAATTACCTTAGTAACTACAATGAAGTCATTGTACCTAAAAACTGTTTGATTTGCTTGGACATATGATACACATATTCTGTGGCATCTTAGGTATAACTGAGTTGCAGTGAAATTTTCCTGTTGCTACACATCTAATTTAGGATATGCAACACGGTCCAAGTATGGGAAACAGACTTTATCTTATTTTTTATACATGCTCAGTACTGTAATTAATTAGATTACACACTTCCAGAATAACCAGAATAACAAATGTAAACAATATAAAGTCCCAAGAAAGAAAAATCATTTTAATAAAAACACATGCAAACTGCTATGAAATAAATTAAAGTCCATTAGGCTCTAACAATATTTGAGCCATTAAGATATAACAACTTACCTGAGAAGCTCCTGTGAATAGTCAGGTTGTAAGCAAAGGCACACACTGTTACTAAATATTAAGCACTGATTGTAGCTGAAAGCAATAAATATATTTTTGGAGATAAAAAATGTTTAAGACTGTTATTTTAGAAAGCCAAGTTCTATTAGGACCAAAGAAAAACTAACATACAACAATAGGAAACTGAAAAACAGGCAAGCACAAGTAGTCATTACGTCCTGAAAATGGAACATGGAAAGATTTTTTCCTTAAATGTCAACAAGTTGTTATGCTCATGCCAATGTTAAAATTGTGTTTCAAATTACCAAGTAGGGTGAGGGATAAACTGACAAATTGAGATCATGATAGTTTCCACTAGCCCGACGATACCGATACAACATCACAACATCAAAAAACTTGTAAGGAAAGGTCCGTTACAGTACTTCCAGGTAAATTTCACTTTATTGATACCACAGGAAATTACTCAAAAGAAGATACAATTTTAGAGAATCAAGTACATTAACTTTTATTTATTATGTGTCTACACAAATAAATGTAGAGTAAAATAAACAGGAAATTGAATGAAGTTAATTGAAAACTAAACATCTATAGTTCTCCTTGAAGATTAAGTCGGCTGTTGAGGAAAAGACTGCAGTGTTACTTATTTTGTACACAACTTCTGTTATGATATTCTGTGTATAGTTCTAATATACATGTTTGGCTAAAATATTTATGGATCACCATCTTATATCGTGAGTCCAAAGTTTGAATCAACTTTCTAAAGTCTTCGTTCTCTACAAATAGAATTGGTTCAATGTCTATGTGATAGGCAAGTGCATGTTACATTTCTCCAATCTGAGCAGTTTGTGTTGTACAGAGTGAAGCAGAAAATGATGCTTTAAATCGATAGCTGTTTTCAGATCATGACATTTTGAGCTGAGCTCCACTGTTGTACTGGCTAACTGTCATGCACTTTCTAGTAGCTCCTTTATTTTCATGTGCATGTGTGGTTTTCAGGTGTTTAAAAAGGCCTTTAGCCACTATAGAATAACCAAATCAAATCTAAATTTATTTATAAAGCACAACGTCATAAGACAAAGACATATTGTCATAATTTGCAAAGTATTATTTTTTAAATACGAATGGAAACTCTAAAACCAAACCAACTGAAAATAACTGATTTTTTTTAAATCAGTTCTTTGTTGTTATCAGCCTCAGTTCTGTTAGTTTCTAATTACTCTATTATACTCAGTTTGCTTTACTTTGAAGCTGGTCTCCAAAATAAAAATTGCTTGCAGTTTTTTAGCTAACAAGGTGTTTTCTAATTTCTTCAGTATTTCCTTTTCTACATCAGCTAAGGCAAGCAAGCAAGTACAGTTTGGAGAGCATGAAACAGGTGTGCAGTGAGATGAAAGTAAACCCAAAATTTCAATGTACTTGTGCTTTGTTCCACCACTACATACACAGATTTTCACCCCACTCTGGTATTGTGCACACTCGGACAAAAAAAAATCCAAATTGAGTTTATGCAGATATAAAAACTTAATTACTTGTGTCACACACGTGTGCATGGGAGGCAGCTAAAGGGTTTGAGTAAGGGCAATTCCTATTCAAACCAGGATGTGACAGAGTGCACTGACTCTTTTACTCCCTTTCCTGAAGACCAGTCACGGGAGATTCCACCTGGTCCTCTTGATGTCACTTCCAGGACCAAGCCTATGGAAGAAGACCTTGCCGGCTCCGGCCCCTGTGATGTCACGTCCGGGCTAGAGCCTATGGTTGAAGACCCTCATGAGCCCGACTCCTTTGACCTCACATCCTGTCTTCCCCTTTAAAAGCCTCCACCGTTTCCCTATTCCCTCAGTTCTGTTATGGGCTCGGTTTTGTGCACTTCAGTGCAGTATTCATTTTTTACGACATTGCAGCCAGGATACTCATTATACGGGTGGCTGCCCCAAACCTTGCTATGGCTCTGTGTGGAGTTTGTAACACTTGCTTCAATCAGTTAACTTTAAAATAATTCCTTTGATAAGACAGTTTAGTGATGAAATTAACAAACAAAACATTGCACGATTCCATCAACTGAAAGATTTAAAATTGATTTCAGTGAAGATATAAAATGTATTCACCTGCCCTAGTATTTTAGCCTTTATTCTAAAGTGTAAAACAAGAGGATGCACAGTATCGGAGAGAAGGAGGCGTGTGGTTTAATAATGAGAATTGGCAGCAGGATATGAAGCAGCAATTATGAGGAGGCTGTAGGAAAGTTATAATAAGGGGAGGCATCTAATCCAGATTCCCTGATGGAATAGTATTGCTGTTGAATTTTGGTGCAGATTCATGTATGACTGAAGAATAAAAGAATGAACCACTAAGGATTCTGGTGTCTGCTTCATTGCCCTTTGGTGAACATAAAACCATGGAAGGAAGACATGGATATAGTAAAGTCATTTTATGTTTCTGACTCTTTAAAACTGCACATTTTTCCTTTGCTACTGCAACTGTTTCCAGCAAATACCATTATCCATACATCCTAACAACATAAAGTTAAACTGAACTTCATGTTGTTGTTTCTAAATACTAAATATATTTGTAAATAGAGAGAGATTGAGTAAAAGATGCTCTCACAATCAGAAACACGCTTTTTCACTTCTACAGAGGAAGCTCTCTTTTCCTCAAAAAGCAGAGGTCAAGGCCAGCCTCTCCATGTGGGGATATAAAATTTGTCACTGGTAAAATATAGGGGTTCATCCACTACTGCTGGGAGAATAGCAAGTGTAGTGAGGGGCAGAAAGGTTGAAAAAGGACACAGAGAGCAGCCCATTGTATAATATGATGCCCTCGAAGTTGCTGCAGAACTCAGAAGTCTGCTCACTCAGTTGATGACAGAGAGTTCACCTCTTTCTCAGCAATAAAACACTAAATGCAAACTTTCTTGTAGTTTATTTTTAGTGTAAAAATAACTTTAATCCTAGGTTTTATTTTAAGCACTATGCCATTACATTGACAATTTATGTCGTTCCAAGCCCTACTCAGCCATAGTATAAAAAAATGCTGCATTTCCCTTGTAAATACATATGTAACAAATTACTGTCAGATTTTGTATTCTTACTATTAGAAATATCTCAAAGCTTCTAAAATGAGCTAAGTTATTAACTCAAATGCATAGCTGTGTCTCATTTTTGGACTTAATACAGTTAAGCATATATTAATAGAAAATGAAATTTGTTAAGCACATTTTATATTTTTCACTCACAAATTAATTTATATGAGATGGTTTAGCTTATCAAAAAAAAGTTTAATGTGCAAAACGCATTAGTGCAGGCCAAACGCTTGCAGAAAAACTTTTTTGGAACCTCAAAATTTGAATTAACTTGTGAAAACTTATCTAGATTATGATAAGTTTACGACAAAAGTGTTTATAGTGCTGTTCCTGGCAAACATTTTAAATAAAAAAGGTGATTTAGAAGCCAGACAATTGAGGACAAAATAATTCAGGTTCAAATTGATCAACACTAACTAGAAATTTAAGCATGTCATTGAAATTATGCACTATTTGCTATTATTATTCATTTACTCGTTTTTATAATTAGACTTCATAATCAGGATTTCCTTTCAGCAGAAAGAGACATTTATTTCATGAGTAAAATGCAGCTGCCATTATCCCAAAAATGTAATTTTGATTTAGCACACCCTCTATAGTGACATTTTTACACCTGTTGCACTGAATAAGGTGAAAAACAATCACAGTTGCTGTACAGCCATACTACTCTGCTCAGTCTTTGCGCTCTTTCTCAACAACTGCACTCAGAGCTCTGGGATTGCAAAGGGAATTCTGATGACCTCCTCATTCCACAAAGGAAAAAGATACGCTAGAGTGGTTACTAGCCAATAATCAAATGGGGGCTTATTTTAGAAACTCATGTTTTGCCTGCAAAGTCTGCACAACCCTATTAGTAAAGCACTGACATGATAACAGAATCTTCATTCACTCATTTCTAAACAGCTTATATGTTTTGTATAAATTTTTTGATTTTTTTCTTATTACATTTTATGAGTCATTTTACTGTTCACAATAAACATTTTACAAGCAGAATCACAATAACTTCTTCAATGAACTGCATTTTCACTATTTTACCAATACTTAGATTTTAAATATTTACAATCAACATTTGACTATAGATAAAACTCCTTAAACAATCCATTTTTCACATAGTTAGATTAGCCATGAGCAAAAGCCAAGCTAATCCAAGAGCCAATCTGAGGGTAGACTCAAGTGCAAGAATCCAAGTATGCAGCCAGAAGTGAAAGGAAAGCTAATAATCAACTGTGGATGTGTCTTTAAAAATGCATGACAGAGAGAAAAAACAAATATTCTCAATTGAGGTGAATTACTGTTTGTTAACTTTTAAATGCATGTTTATGTATGTAAATGTTTTAGGATTTTGAATTCTTTGTGTATTCAAGTATGCTGTATTACTTACTGCATTATATTAGTAGAAATTTATAAGTGCTCTAAACCTGTAGACATTGAGGAGCACTATACAAGAAAATACTGAATATTTACTAAATAAATTCCAATGAGGGCACACGAGTGCTTTTAGGATCACCTTTCAATGGAGCTACAAACCCTTAGACCATGAGTTCTTTGTGACCAACCCAAACGTATGAAGTAATATCACATTTCAATCTATCTTGTAAGATGCTACATACTGTACATTCTTTTATCTATGCCATTATCAGTCCATTTCTGGCGAAGGCTTAATGATGGCAGAAAACCCACTATCACCTGATCATTGATCCCTCAGTAGAGATGTGCTATCTTTGCTGAGGGATCACTCAGTGCCACCTCCTCCTCCCAGCATCTATACTCCCTGAGACAGCATGGCTAGGATAGGTACATTTCAATTACAATGTTGTTTTTGTGCTGTGGTATGGTTCAGATGTAACTTTTTACCTAGTATCAAAAATGGAAATTATCCATAAAGATATAATGTATTTGTTGCTCTGGTCCAAATTATACATTTAAAATTCAAGATCAGCATTTTTTTATGCTATAGTGTAAAATGCTGCTAAGCAAAACATTTCAGATAAAAATGAAATTGTAGTTTTTACAGATGATATGCTGGCAATTTAAAATCTTACAATAACTTAATTTAATTAATTTACTTCCCATTAACTAATTATAATATAAATATTTATATTTCCATGTGGTCAGGTGTGGAGTCAGTCTTCCATGCAGAAATGACAGGTTATATCCTCCATCTGTTAATACCTACTGTAAGTGATTTACATTAATGATTGCAACAATTTTTTTTTTTACAATTTTTAGAACATTGTTATTAAAGTGCAGTTCACAGACCGCCTGTGATTCACAGATGTGAGTCAAGTGGTCCACAAGGTTACAGTTGTCATATCAAAGCCAGGGCTTAGCATGCTGGTAAGTCCCAGTAGTTTTTTCAGATGTACAGGCATGCATCATGCATATCCAATTTCCCCCCTACCCTAACTCATTATTCAAATTTGAGTGTACTGCGGAGATCAAAAACCCAAACAGTGGATACCCCCAACCCTCCCATACTGGTAGTTGATCATATTTTACAGCAAACCAAAACTCCAACATAAGTACTAGTACTTAAGTATATCCACTGATTAGAAGAAACTGCTTTTAAAATCGCTCAGATACATTAGCCCATTAGCTGCTTACTTAGGCATTTATTAATAACTAGCCAACCCGCGGCGTAGCATACGGCGCATAATTATGTTTTGATGGGCGAACACTTCCTGAAAGACACAGTTGTCCAAATGGGGTTGGTTTTGAGGATACGACTGTAGGTGAATGAAAAGATTACTCTGGAGAGGGCAACATACAATACAGCATTTTACACGCTGCATACAGCGATTCACATCGAAGCATAGACACTGCTAAGACCATGGGATACCCCTCTCAAACTGTTTTACATGCTGCATACAGTGATTCACATCCGCAACAAATGTGATTCTTCTTAGATGGTGCTGTCGCGTCCACCCTTGCTCTCGAAGCATACAGACTGCTTGGTCATGTGCCCGCTCGCAAGAGCAACTAACAGAGACCCACCCACCAACTCTAAGACCATGGGATACCCCTCGCAAACTGTTTTACACGCTGCATACAGCGATTCACATCCGCGACAAACAAACTTTTACACGCCGCATACAGCGATTCACATCCGTGACAAACATGCCTCTTCTTAGATGGTCCTGCCGCGTCCACCCTCGTTCTCGAAGCATACACACCGCCTGGTCATGTGCCCGCTCGCAAGAGCAACTCACGGAGACCCGCCCACCAACTCTAAGACCATGGTGTGTAAAACAGTTTGCGATGGTGGACGCGGTCATGCGTCATAACCGAAAAGAATGCAGTGGAACCTCGGTTCACGATCATAATTCGTTCCCAAACTCTGGTTGTAAACCGATTTGGTCGTGAACCGAAGCAATTTCTCCCATAGGATTGTATGTAAATACAATTAATCCGTTCCAGACCATACGACCTGTGTGTAAATATATATTTTTGTAAGTTTTTAAGCACAAATATAATTAAACCATAGAATGCACAGCGTAATAGTAAACTAAATGTAAAAACACTACATAACACTGAGAAAACCTTGAACAACAGAGAAAACTAACACTGCAATAGTTTGCGCTATAGAAACAAAAAAATGAACATTTGAAAAAATCTGTAATTTAATAAACCACCAAGAAAAGTAACATTTCAAAAATGCACACTGCGAACCGATCGCTGTAAACAGAAGTGAAAACAAAATCTTATGAGTCCAGCCCTCTCTCTCGCTCGCACTGCCTGTGTGTGTGCATCTCTCTCTCTCGCGCTGCCTGTGTATGTGGCTTTGCCTCTGTCTCTCTCTGGCGCTGCCTGTGTGTCTGCGCGGCTCTCTCTCTGGCGCTGCCTGTGTGTGTGCGCGGCTCTCTCTCTCTCACTGCCTGTGTGTGTGCCTCTGTCTCTCTCTCGCACTGCCTGTGTGTGTGCGCGGCTCTCTCTCTGGCGCTGCCTATGTGTGTGCACGCCTCTCTCTCTGGCGCTGCCTGTGTGTGTGCGCGGCTCTCTCTCTCTCGCTGCCTCTGTGTGTGTGCGGCTCTCTCTCTCGCGCTGCCTATGTGTGTGTGTGTGTGTGTGTCGCACAGGAAATGCACAGGGAGAGACTGAACCTCACAAGAGCAACTAACAGAGACCCGCCCACCAACTGTAAGACCATGGGATACCCCTCGCAAACTGTTCTACATGCCGCATACAGCGATTCACATACATACTTCTTCAGAGTTGCATGTGGAGTGTAGCAGAGACGAACGCGAATGACGCTCTGCTCTGTGAGTTGCTGCGTCTGAGTTGGTGGGCGTGGCTCTGCGAGTTGTCGTCGTATCCAATGGTCTTAGAGTTGGTGGCCGTGGCTGTCTTGCGTGCTTTCCATGGGTGGCTACTTGTCGGCGGTGCGTGCTTTCCATGGGTGGCTACTTATCGGTGGCTTAGTGAATTATATATATAGATAATCAGGCTACCACCAGACTTTCACACTCCTAAATGAACTCGCCACTTTTCGGTCCACAAGGAATGGGTCTAAAACAATTCTGGACAATAATAACTTTTACTTCAACATCAGTTTCACTTGTTGTGAATGCACTCTTTTAACAACCCCTCCACTTATTCACTTAGTCAAAACTGATTTTGGTCTATGTACAGATTTAAGATCACACCTCTAACCAAGGTAATCTTTTAAATCTACAGGTATGCTGCCGGTGACAATCACTGGTTGTTGACCATAGGTATGTTCCACCATATATTTGACTTTTGCAAACTGGTTCTTGTTCCAAAACACTTTAAGAACCACTGTTTTACAACTATAATCCAGAGAAAACTGTCTAAGAGACTATATCTGGTGCTCCAAAAACCATGAAATTCTCTCAGTAAATTGGAGTTTATTATTGGAAAAAATATTGCACTCAAAAAGACAGGTACATGTACATCTCAATCAGTATGGATCCAGTCCTGACATATACCGAGCAATAATGACCTGTTATATGGAAGAGAATAACATGAACTCAAGTGGAGTTTAAAAATGTTTCCACACATTTAATTAAAAAAATGACTTTGTTTGCACGTAGACCAAAAGAAACTTTTATACTGACAGTCATACAGACAATTTATTTTAAGATTAGATTCCTATCTGATATTTAGTAAGTCCATATTTGGAAGGGTGGAACTGTATAGTCCAGTGTGCAGGGACAAAATGCAAACCTAAAAATACAGTATACTGTATAAAACTGATATGCTGTTACAGTATAGCATGCAACCAAAATTACCAATTTTCAAAGAAACTTATTAATCATCAACATGAACCATTTGATACCAACATTTCCCATAAAAAGCAAGTTTAAACTGAAGGAAAACAAAAACAGGTGCTTTAGGAAATGGCATTAGTTGCACTACATTCTTATCAATCTCCTTTGTGAACTAGAGTTAATCCAGTTTTGCATATTGCTGAGGTCTTTTACAATAAACAGTAACCCTTTAAGTAACAAATGCAAATTCATTTTATCATTTCACATTTGATTGTAATTAATAATGACAAGCACAACTCATCCCGAAGGCACCCTGTTAAAGAAAAATTGCACTGGCCGTATGTTTTCACTCAGTAAATATGAGTAAAAAATGCTGCTTTAGTTAACACAGAGTACACAGGCACATCTGTGAATAGATTATACATAAGAAACGCACAAAAAAATGACCACTGACAGGGTTAAGCTAAATGCATCTATAAACATTCTTTCATGATTAAATTTTTAATATATTTCAGTTAAACACTAAACAGAGTTTACAAAACAGGCCAAATGTGTATGTTCTTCACGGGCTGAACAACATAAGATGATTTCTTTAATAACTTAGTTTAAAGAATGTGTAAAGATTTGCTTGTATAGAACTATTTTGGTTATGAAGGTTGTGTAACATTACAAAAATCTAATGCTATGGAAGAAACAGTGTGATATTTTGTTTTTTACATTAATTATCATTAGCAATTCCTACGTTATGATGCTAAACATTTAAAAAAGAAACATAAGTTAAATTTGCTTTTGTTCATTGATTTCGATTTATAATTAATAGTATTAATAATAGTACTGTCAGCTAAAGAGAACTGTAAGAAAGCTAAAGTTTCTCAAAACTTGACTGGCAAATCTATGTATCATGAGCGTTTACCATTTTGAATCTGCAATATAAAAACTTCATTTTTTTACAAAAGCAAATTTAAATTTAACTATTTGTGCAACATGTGCCTTTTTCAAAATACACATTCACCCACACAGACAAACACACACACAGAGGAATATAACCCAACTTAATATGCCTGGAGTTTAGGAGGAAATGGAAGTCCCTGTGGAAAGAAAGCAGATGGCATTGAAAAGATGGTGGAGACAAGAAAACATACCTAAATGAATTTTAAATATTCACATTTTACACAGCTCTACCCTGACTGGATATGCAACTTAGAATTCAAGAAAAAAATACAATAATTTCAAGCTTATAAACACCAAAGTATACTAAATTAACAGAAATATTTAGAATTAAGATCACACAAGCACCTCATCTTCACAACCCATGAAAAACTACATGCACAACTTCTTGCAAATGAATTCCATACTTAATATCCACTGCTTTCATTGCCTTGACAGCACTACCTCTTTTGGTTGCAAAATACTGAAAGGAAACAGTCCACCCAAAATGCATCTTTCATGACTGGAGCTATGCCCCCAGACAAACTCCATTACCCATGTCACAAGAATTTGTGAAGGAAACACTTGACAGTAGTAAAAAAAAAAAAAAAAAAAACTAACATTGCTTGGCTACAAGGAAGGATTGGCACCTGTTTTTAATGGTTAGTAAATGCTACTGTCTAATTTCTAAATGAATTTGTACTTGCAAAGGAGAAGAGTCTTGAAATACTCAGTGTAACCAACTATATCATTAAAACTGTTAGTTACTTACTGGGTATTATGAATATGAATACATATGCAGCATTCCAAGAAAAAAATACACAAACAACAACAGATATTTACTGTATATTTAAAAAAATATACAAATAAAACATTACAGCAACAATTCTATGGAATTAGTAGAGCCAGTTAATTAGAGAAACAGTGAATCCAGACAAAAAACTGACTCTTTGCACACTGTCTAATAGCAGGAAACATTTAAACACTTTGACCTCATAATTTCTCCCCATCACTAGTCAACAAAATATGCCAACCACTGAATACCACAAAATTAGTTAAATAAAAAAAACAGCTCCATAGTTATGAAGTGAATAAGAATACAAAACTAAACGAACAAATAAATCATAGCCACAAAAAAAGATAACCTTAAAGAATTTGTTGTCAAGGTACAAATATGTTCGCATTATATGCTTTGAAGAAGAAAATTTATTATGTCTTTAGGGGTCAGTGAGTCATCGCCTAAACTAAGATGACACAGGCTATCAACATGTTTTTATTAGACTAACTGCATTTTTGTGCTTGTGATTTTACTTTGCTTCATGTTCACCTTTTCAATTTATGACATGATGCACATTAATACATCAGCTTTACAAAACCACTATAACTGAAGGTGAGACTAATATATTAAAATAAAATGTAACCATGAATCAAACAGACTGAACCATTTAATACTGATTACCATATGCAGCTGGGAAACAGCTGTGAGTAGAGACTCCATTGTCATAGCGCAGCAAGAGGCCGCTCATGGCAGCTGAAACTAATTCCCCCCACCCCACCCCCAAAGGGGGGGGGGGCGGAAGTTTACACAAGGCTCCAACACTTCCGCAACTTAGAAAGCAACTCTTTCAAAAAACAACAATTACTGTGCTTATTAGCTCGCTGTTGGTTATTTAGTAGAATAGTAATTTATTACTTCCTTAAAAATATGCATTTTCAACAGATAGAAGCAAATGCCAGCTCTTGCTAAAGGCAACAGACTTGTAAAATCAATTCCAATTCTACAAAAAACTTTTCTTACCTCAATGATTCTGTCATGTAGCTGGAGTCCATCAGGTCTGTCAGCAGGTCCATTCTCAGTAACTTTGGAAACATAAATTCCTTCCGCAGCAGATTCATTCTGTTTCATCACAATTAGCAAAAGGTAATGTAAAAGAATCATTAATTATAATGGCACACTACCTAATTACAACAAATGCTTTATGCTATATATAGACTAATACAAGTCATAATGGATTAAACATTAACATAACACAGTATTCTCAAACCCACTAAATCGAATTTGTGTCATGGAGAGTCCAAAGCACATCCTCAGTAATACTGGATGCAAAATAGGAACCAACAGTGTACAGGACTTCAGTCTATTCTAAAGCCCATTCACACACACACCCAAATGTTCAAACACAAAGAGCAAATTCAGAAATACGAATTTACCTATGAAACTAACAAATAAGCCTGAATTCCTAGAGAAACCTCTAGAGGCATGCATAAAACATGCACACTACACACAGATCAATCACTGGGCAACCTAGAATTCCAACCTAGGGCATTGGATCAATGCTTCCCACTGCGCAACTTCCATGTTTAATATTCCTATAGATTTTACTTTGAATGTTTCATGCTAAAAATAAAGAATATTTTATTTTATAATATATGATTTTAACCATTTCAGGTGCAGTTAAGGATAATTAATTAAGCTTAAAAAGCTGAATAAAAGCCCTAAATATAAATATCATAAATACACAATATTATATGCTCCCAATCATTACCAATAACACTTTATCACACTTGCCAACACAAAGGATCCAAAGCATATTTGAACACAATGCAGGAGCATTCTTTATATTAGTTGACAGTCTATACACAGAAGGCATATACAAATACAGACAAACAAACACAGTCAAGCTTTTTTACACAACTGTCTATGATTGGATGTTTGCCAGGAAACCAAAGCCATCAAAGAAAGGCTGGAAAAAAACACAGGGAAGGAGTTGGCAACTTAAACATAAATCTGGAACCTAAGACATGTGAGGAAGTACTATCATACTCCATGACTCCTCAACACATACATATATATACTGTGTATATATAAACTGTTCCATCTTTTTTCCAGGACTTGGTCACAAGCAGCCAAAGCCAATCTTCATATTAAAAAGAGATTTTTAAAAATTCTAACCTTATTGTTGTACTAGGGTGTTGTACCGTGTTAGCCATTATGAATGCAGAGAAAAGCCAAGCAAAATGACACCTTATTGTTGTAATTTTTCCTATAGTTGCATTTTACAAGCAATTTACAATTGTACTTCACCTAATATTAAAAATATAACCTAAACACAGGCACTAAATGCAAATAATATGCTCAGAGTCTCCCTGTAAAAAAATACTATGCCCCCACCTAGGTTAAAAACAGGATAATCAACCTTATCTTAAATAATACAGTACATGTCCAGCCACATTGTTGTCTTTGCCCCATTCTCTTCATTTCTTAACCCACTTCTAGGGCTGTCATGATCATGAAATGTTAGTAGATGATTAATTGTTACACAAACACTGTAATTGCAATTAACAATTTAATTGACTTTTTCTGTTCATTTTATACCACTAATATTGAGTATGACTAATAATAGTTTAACAATACTCCTACATCTTATGAAGAAGAAGAGCCTTTTATTGGCATTGAACATTGGAAAATATAAATAAAAATTGCATTTTACCTTTTAGGCTTGGCACACAAAAATAATTTTACAGCGCAGAAATGGCATAAACAACATACACACCAACCAGTAACAAATGTACCATAATCGAAATGAACTACGGTATGTACTATGGCCAAAACAGGCCATATCCCTGACATCCACAATCAAAGCCAATCATGTTCCTTATTGGCTATTTTGATTCTGAGCAGGGAACACCTACATATTTACCTTATTTAGCTTAAGGCAACATCTCACTGCGGTCATAATGTTGCCAGCAGTACTGAACATTCTCTCAGAGGCAGTACTCGTTGCACAAATGCCGTAAATTTTCTTGCTAACTTCAACATCAAAGGGAACCTTTATTACTTTTAAAAATGAGTAACATAAAGCAATACATACTGTGTTTTCCTGAAGTAAAACTACCTGCCGTACTTTAAAAAAAACAGAAATGTGTTACAGCATTACTACAGAAAATTTTTCCCACATCAACATGACTGTGTTATTTTGCAGAAGTATTGCCTTTTTTTCACAAAGATGTTGCCTGCTGCTTTAAAGGCGAATCCTGGTGTACACTTTCCACATTAAGTTTATGTGAGGTCAGCAACCAAAACAATACTTGTATACTAGTGGTGGCTAGAAAACGAACTGAAAATAGTGATAGAAATATGACATTTCTATTTCATCCAGCTATTTTTATACAGATGAATGGAAATGATTCCAATGATTATGCAAAATAATTGTGGTCTGCTGAAATTATTGTGATAAGGCAAATTTCTAATAACTGTGACAGGCCTACCCATTACTTCTTAAAAAAGTAAGGTCTACTTATCAACAAAGTAATTTTGACAAATCCACCGATCAAGCTTGTTAAACAAACTGTTTCAAGATCTGGTTCAATTTCATAAGTCTAAATGTCATTACCCACTCAATCAGGATGACATATTAATTTGTTCATGTGGACATCAACTATCAGATCATCTTTTTTAATTTAATAAAATGTTCTGTCACACTAAATACAACTAAGCTCCAAACCTACAGTAGTTAAATATAGTGCCTACGTACTGTACTTTACCGCTTGCAGCTTGCTCCCTATTTACCACAGCAAGTATCAATCAAAACTAAAACAAGGACTTCTAAAATGCTGTTAAATGCAAGCTGTCATATTAAAATAAGGGGGAAAAATCCATTTATCACTTACAGCTGTGGAAGTGGCAAAACTTCACTAACTAGTAAAGAAATCCATTCCAGCTTTTGAAAAAACAACTATGCCATCATATTTTCTCATAAAATTAAAAAAATAGAAAGTATAAAATTTGAAATGCTTTTCAGTTCTTTCATTAAAACAAATATTCCTTCACATGAAATTGCAAATAAGTTACATCAAAAAGCAGCACTTCAATTTAATTGACAACCACACTACAGTATGTGCTTGGTGCTATAAAATTTGACGACTCTTTGACAAGATAAGTTTGCTGTAGAGATGGGCAGAATTTCAGTTTAACAAAAAATTACTTATTCCGTTTGATTTCTGTCTTAACAAAAAAATGCATGTTATACAATGTCTTCAATAACATACTCTAGGTATAGAACTGTTGTAAAGCAGATTATGTCTGCTGATATCTGGCACCTCAGCAATTTAAATGATTGTTCAGGGTCATATAGCAAGTCTCTGGGAGAGACTGAAACAGCAATGTATTGATTTACGTTCAGTGATTTTGTAACTAAGCTACACTGCATGAATGATCATTTGCTGTTTGAGTTGAATGGTGTCTTAGCTATGAGTAAGCTTAAAACCATTTACCATTAAAATGTGTCCATGTATGTTATCTAAAACCAGAGTGTCTTGCTTTCTGATAGATTGGAGTAAAGAGTGACATTGTTCTTTCTTTGGGCAAGTAAGTATCTCAACTGACAACCAGACATCTTACTAAGAAATGACACTTCAAAATCTGAGGATAATATAATCTATACAGCTACAACATATACATAGGATAGATAGGTAATGCAGTGAGATGTTTTTAAGGCAATTGTTTAGGATAGTAGGATTCAATTAGCCTACGCAAAATGAAAAAAGGAACTGCAAAAGGTAATTCCATTTAAAGTAAAAAATTGAAATACAAGGATTTGGTTATTACTTTATTTAAAAGCTGGAACTGTAAGTTCCTAATTTTTTTCTAACTTCCAGTGTACATTAATGCCCCCTTTATTAAGTAATCTATTGCAATAATTTTTAAATATGTCGAAAGTCATATTTCTCTTTTCCAGTATTAAAATAATTAATTTTGGAACTGGACACCTTCTTTAAAATGCAAAATTAATGTGTTTGATTACAGTATGTTGCTAGTACAAAGTCTCTGTATGTTCTGCATTCTTAGTTTCTGCTGTCACTGAAAAGTCTGAATAATTTTTGAAAATAAAAATCAAAGGACTCAATCCGATCACATGACCAACAGCTATATATCTTAATTTCTGCCATAGAGGCAAGGGGATAACTTGACTGGGGCTGGCAACTTTTTTCTCCAATTATATTTTTGCACATGGACTCCGGCAGTGTCAATGTGATTTCTATATACTGTAATCCTAAGCACAGTTTCTTTATACTTTATGACTACTGCAAAAATGGAGGTTTTTCAAACACTGCTTTTTCATATATATACGGTAATGATACTGGAAAATGTAGCAGAACTGACTCAAGCCAAAAATAATCAAGTTACATTCTACGAATTAAATTGTTCTATGGAAAACAGGGGTGACAGACTTTGATATATTTGAAGAATAACATAAGAATCTAATAAAGCATTTTCAGAAAATGATCATGCACTTTTCATTTTGGCCTTTTTAATATTAAATGGCACGTTGTAAGGCTGGCCTATTCAAATGGCAGCCCGCAGGCCACATGCAACACCAAGTTGCCTACAGGCACAGAACATGGTCCTGTCAGAATCGCAGAGAAAAAGCAAGAAAAACACATGTCACGAACCTTCAGAAATTCCTACATAAATTCCTACAGCAGTATAGACTATGAATGTAACACTTTGCATAGCTTAGCAACATTCAATCCATAATGCAGCACATTGTTGTGTGTTTGGAATTGGTGATATTAGTCTATGAAACAGTTTTTTTTTTTTTTTGTGACAGTACCTCGTACATGACTGCTGATCATGGCATCAACTACATATTAAATGATTCTACAATCAATTGTATGCTGAGTCTTTGTTATATTCCAGTTTAATCAAGTGAGTGCAAACGTGGGTTTTCGCAACTTAATCTAATTGTTACTATAGTGAGAGCCTCATTACTGATAAGAACTGTCTCCACACTTCTCTTTATAAGATTGGTTGACAATCAACTCACATGCTTCGATCCTAGGGATTCATGGCTGCTACAAGGACAACGATCAGTCATTGACACTCAAAATAAAGAACGAATTAGAAAGACTGAATTTGATGAAAACATGCAAAAAGTTAGGAATTTTCTTTAAAACTCAATCACATTAAGCACTGATTGCTTTGCTGGACTACATAACGTTTTTGTAGAATGTAGAGCTTGTTATTATCCTGCGGTTGATATTGTTCAATTTCAGAAATGTTATGTTTATAATTTAAAACTATCGAGTACAATATTATACGGTACAACATGCCTGTGCAGTTGTCATAATGATAACTCGCGATGATAACTTGTGATAAGAAGATACTGGGTTTGCATCCCGGGTCTTCCCTGTGGGAAGTTCGCAAAGTGACAGCTGGGAAGCCTTGTGGCCTTCTCGTATACGAAGTATAGGGAAAGTATTATAATTGTCCAAAAATTCGATGTCAAGATTTTGATGAACTGCGGTGGGTTGGCACCCTGCCCGGGATTGGTTCCTGCCTTGTGCCCTGTGTTGGCTGGGATTGGCTCCAGAAGACCCCCGTGACCCTGTGTTCGGATTCAGCGGGTTGGAAAATGGATGGATGGATGGATTTTGATGAATCTTGACTTTTTAGACCTCCCTGAGTCCGAAAATACCAATTTATGTCTGTCTGTGTGTGCGTGTGTGTGTGCGCATGTGTGTGTAAACACAATAACTTGAGTATGCTTTCACTTAGGTCAACCAAATTTTGCATACATATATTAGGTACAAAACGTAGATTTCTATCAACCTTTGGGCTATTTCCGCTAACCGGAAGTGGTACTTTACCTTTTATTCATGCAGTTGCAGGATCCGATTTATTCAACTTTACTTTTATAATAATTGTCCAATATATAATTAATTTGATTTGATTTGTTGTTGATGGTTCTTTAATTTACATAATATAAAAACATAATCACTGTCTTGCTGTTTACTCCTCAAATATCCATCCCGATATCTGAGTATACAAGAAAGTCTATGGGAGACCACTATAATAAACTATTATAAACTATTCTTTCTTCATCTTGTAAAGCACTTTGAGCTACATCATTTGTATGAAAACGTGCTACATAAATAAATGTTGTTGTTGTTGTAGTGAGTAAAACGCTACACAAATACAAAGAATTTGTAGATTTTAAATGTTATGTTTTTTCACCAAATAAACGAAACATGTAGCGCTAGGAGTCTCTGACTCTACTGTATATACCGTCACAGTACCTCAAACGCAACATATGCATACCACCACGTTTTGCTTAAAAAAATGGTACTGCTAATCACACGTGGTGATTTAAAAGAAACCTATGTTCCCTCAGTGTGCAGAAGATGTTGTATTCATGTGTGTTAGTTACTGTTATCACTTGTTAAGGGTTTGTACACTGATAGCATTGATAGTTCTTTTTTATTCTTTTAAATGCACTTTGTGATGTGTCTGGGTCACATAGGACCAAAATATTTACTTTATATTTTATTGCTACTACCTCAGATTCTGTAAAGTTATAGTTTTTTAATTATTTTTTATGCGCTGGATGACATGTCTGTGTCAGAAGTGACCAAATTTAAACGGAATTCAATAAATAAGCATTACCTTTTTTTCAAGACATTCATTTGTGTTGGTTTAAAATTTATCATTACCCGCTGCTTACTGGCTACTGAAAATGTCTGGCCCAGCTAAATTTCTTGGTTTGCAAATTTGTCCTATCTGAATTTGTAATTGAATAGTCATGTTGTATGGCTTTCTAGACCATAAAAGAGCAACATAAAGTTATCATTTAAAAAACACATTTGACGATATGATGTTTAACATGCATAGGTGTTTGTCTCTAGTACTGATTTTTAATGATGGGAAAGGCTGAAGTGACTAGTTGCCTTTTGTTTTATAGCACTAACAGAACAAAAACATATTTGGCTAATTTTTAAAGATTTCACTGCTTTACTTGTGATTCTTACTTTAACAGTAATTCAAGGTATTTTATACCCCCCTTAAGTTTTTATTCTTTACTCAATTGTTTTTCATTTGTAGCTTTTTTAACGCTGTTCTTTCAGTTTTCTTTTGTTTAAAATATGGTTCAACCCTGGCATTTTGAATGAAGGAATGCATCACTGCACTCAAAATAACATATTTCCAGTCACTGATTTGAGAACCTTGTTTTACTCTTCCTGTAGTTCTCTCTACTTTCCTTTTCAGACCATAACAAAGGAAGGTCAAAGGTAATTTGACCCATGCTCTATTTCTATATTGTTTTGTCTAAAAGTGCATCACTTTAGCCAAACAACATCTATAATATTTTTATACTGCTGTTGCCTGTAAAAGGAACACAAATTACTAACTAGTCCACATTTGAGCACTGCTAAAAAGTAAACTACTTCTGCAATTTTCAAAGAATGGCAACAGACAGCTGTAATTTATCTGGACTAAAACATAATACTGAATAATATACTATTCATTGTACTTTAAAGTTTTATAATAGTAAAATCCCATTATCCCCTGTTGGAATGCAAGAGTGTTACAGGCAAGCAGGCAGATATGGTACTTTACACACAATAAGGCCATTTCTTAATAATTTTTTGTAAGGAAATGTAAACTTTTTATACATCCAATTGTATCAGTGACAAATAAAATTAGAATATACATTTCAAAGTGTTATATGTTAATTTAATTGCTAACCTCTCTTTATAGAGATTTTCCATTTAAATATATATTGACTCTAAAACAAACATCTTAATCTAGCAAACAATTACATCTTTAATTAAATATTCCCCTTTTCTCAAAAACAAAAAAATGCATTATAGCTTATGTACCTTTTTTTGTAAAATTGTTCAAATAACTTACCTGACTTGGCCTGCCACCAATAATATTGAATCCTAGAGTGTCACTTTCCTTGTGGAGAATTATGCTGAGTGGCTTCTGTTCTCCTCCCTTCAAGAAAAGGAAAGATAATGAGTGTAAGGGCTTAAACATTTATTCTGAAAAACCCATTATCTTTGTGTACTGTGTAATAAACTAGAGTCTGGCTGTAAGATTAATTTCAGCTAAATCCAAGGACAGCACAGTACAATGGATAAAAACTATTACAGAATATTACAACAGGTTTGTGCTGCCTCCACCACAGACCAGTTCACTCTTGTACCTGAACCTTTAACTTTGTGCCAATCTGCCTCCTGCTCTGACTCCACGCAGGGATGACCCGGGAAGCGAACCCAGGTCTCCTTACTGTAAGGCAGCAGCGCTACCACTGCGCCACCGTGCTGCCCCCTGTATATAGTATTATTTTAATTGTAAGAATCATCAGTACTATATTTGTTACTGGCAACTAATCTCAGAAGAAGCTAGTATTTGTATTATGCCTATAAATTATGGCATTCAAAATTATGCCAGTAATCTAGTGCACTACCCACAAATACACCTTACGAGCATTAGAACATGTACCTTAACTGGTTCTAGTAGTCATACTATTCTTAATCATAAGTTACCTTTCATACATATAGATTCACCACATAAACGCAAATTTTCTATTTTTAAAAATTGAGTCTAATTATTCAAAGACAGAAGGAACAGGAATTAAAATAGGAGCAGTATTCATAAATTAGCAAAAACTAAGAAAGCAAACAACAGATAACTAAAGCTTATATTTTAATTATTATGTTCACATTTATTCTTCAACCAGACACAGTTATGTTTATAAGCACTTGCTCCTGAATACAAATCATGTTTCTTGCTTATTAACAAAAGCTAAACACAAAAAACAATCAGCTTACTTTGTATAAAGAACAAGCTGAGAAATTACTAAGAAACTGGACCAAACCCAATGAGGACTTTGATAATGACTCAACAATGAATAAAGCTGTTTTTTCAAAGGTAACCTCAATAATGTATAATAGAGCTAAAATGTCTCTAAAACCAGAAATCACTGTACAACGTTATTATATAAAGTAATTACTTTGTAAATTTTGATAAACGTGATTGTATAATCTTCTTCTTTCCTTCCCCAGATTACTCCCAAACAAATTACGGGGATTGAGGATCAATATAATTAATTTAAAAAGGCTTTAATGATTACTTTTCCACTGTTACACATTTTTTGAATCGCATATAAACGTGGGTTATGACCCTGAACAATGTTTTCATCTCTCATATGTGGATATTGATAAAGACAGTTTCTCACACAAGCTCCTCCCAATGGGCTGTTACAAAATTCTCTATCCATGTTTAAAGCTTTTATCTATGTCCAGTTCCTCAATGGAAATATCCAAATCTAGCAGCCATTCAGGTAATGCTCTGAGCTTCCCACATTCCCAAGTTAAAATCCTTTTGGGTGCAGACATGCTTTCCTCGCTGATATGGGTACTCCAATACCCTCAGTTCCTAACTAAACTTCCCATTTTTTTCAGTCAACTATGCCTATTTTTGTCATTATGTACAGTATATTCCACTACACTCCTGAGCCTTACCTTTTGTTTAGTCATTATTTAATTCAGGTTTATATTTACATTATTTTTTATCACATATATCAAGTACACCTGTCTGTAAACACAAATAATCTGCAGCTACAAACAGCCAGCCATGTATTTGCAAATCAAAATATATGGAGCATGGAGACATGATCATAAGATTTAGCTGTTGTTCAACCAAACATCAGAATGGGGTTGATTTAAGTGACTCCAGCCATAGTATGGTTGTTGGTGCTTTACATGGTTAGTTTCAGCATCACAGCTGCCTTCTTACTGGATGTTGCTGGAGTTTTCAAGAGTTTACAGGAATTACTGCAAATAAAAAAACAAATAATAAAAAACATGGATCCATCAATGGTTCTATGGGTGAAAACACCTTGTTCATTAAAGAGGTCAGATGTGAAAGACCAGCTTATTCAAGGAAACAGAAAGGCTGAACATACTCAAATAAAAGCTCTTTGAAAACAATGATTTACAGAAGGGTATCTTTCATTGCATAATGTGCCAGACTGTAAAGTAGATGCACTACAGCAATTACTCCTGTTAGCTAAGAATAACAAGATGAGGTTACAATGGGCAAATAAACTTCAAAACTTGAAAAATGTTGCCTTCCTAGATAAATGTCAGTTTTTATTGTAATATGCAGATTGCAGGATCAGAGTTTGGGTGTAAACAACATGAATCCATTGATACATCCCATTTTATACCAATGGTATAGACTGGTGGAGTTAGTGTTATGGTGTGGGAATATCTTCGTAGCACACATTAAGTCTTTTAAGGTGTCAGTTGACCAATATCTGCATGCCACAGCATACTTATGCATTTTTGCTGACAAATGTACATCCTGCTATGACCATTTTTCAAACAGATAATATCTGGAGGATAATGAGGTATGTCGCAATGCATGCATCATCTCAACCTGTCTTAACTAACATTACAGTAGTTTCAGTTCCATCCCTTTAGAAATATCAAAATATTATGTTAGCAAAAGAGGGTCCTACTCAGTACTAGATAGGTATAACTACTAAGATGACCAATGAGAATATGTACTTCCTTTTAACATGTCACTGGTATTACCTATGCATTTTACCAGTAATTATTCATTTGGCTGTGTATGAGTCATGATGTAGGTTTTCATGTCACAATGCACTGAAATGACAGCAAAATTATTAGATCCTGACCATTTACAAGAGCCTGCGGTGGGTTGGCACCTTGCCCAGGATTGGTTCCTGCCTTGTGCCCTGTGTTGGCTGGGACTGGATCCAGCAGACCCCCGTGGCCCTGTAGTTAGGAATATAGCGGGTTGGACAATGGATGGATGGTTGGATTTACAAGAGCAGTACATTTTGAAATTCAATGTAACTGCACTTCCTGGGTCAAGTAAGGCTTTCATTCATAGTCTATTCTTACACAGACCAAAATGCTTTGGCATTGTTCCCTACACACACCTACACAAAATCACAGTCATATTACTGCTCCTTTCCCTTCAACATATAGAGTTATCATTCTTCACAATCAACTTTTTACTCCTCACAGAAAAGTAAATGTTTTAAACAATTTTCTATCATATTCCTCTGAACTATGTCTGAGGAAAACAGGATCTCAGGCTAAAAACATCTTTTCACATGCATTAAATCATGCATTTAACATATGACCACAGAATGGGGGAAGTGTCATGCTCAGACCACTGTATTCTCACCTAATTTAACTAACATCGAGGTGTGTAGCTTTTACAGTCTGCAAAGCCCTCAAACACCAAGTCACAATATGCTTTTAAATGGGTCTACACATTTCTGATTAAACACAGCCCAGACCAGCTATGCTTCAGCTTTACATTTGGTTGTTCATCCATATGTGTTATAAACAATTTACATCACTGGAGGCAGTTGTTTTATAAAATACTCACTATCTCTTGAATTAAAGTTGCTACAGTGATTCTAAAATCAGCTGATTTGTTTTTCTATTGTCACAGATGAAATGCTACATGTTGCTCCACTTCTCAGCATTTTGTACCATCAACCATTTCTCTTTTACACAAGTTTCTTAGATTAAAAACATTATATTTAACTTTTGTCATTGAGCATATAGCATGTTTACAAAGCTGTTCTTCAAGTATATTATCCTATATGTAACCACAGGTAATGGCCAAATACTCCCCATTGTCCATTCATCCATCAAATATTTTTTTCTTTGTCTAATATAGGGTCATGATGTACTGAGGCATTCCCCAAAACAAGAATTATCACTCCATGATATGCCAGGTAATTAGGGAAAACACTCAGGTTATTGGAGATGTAAACACGCTAGCTCACAGTACACTGATTACCAATCTTTAATAAAGCTCACCTCCATAAACTACTGCAGGATACAGTAACACTTCATGGAAATGCTTGCAACACACAGAAAATACGGAAACTCCCCACATATGGCATCTAAGCTAAGAATTTACTACTATCCAGTGTTCATATACCACTCTATTCTGCATAAAATATCACAAATATCCATCTATCTAATGTTCTCACTTTTCCAGTTCAGGGTCCCAGAAAGCCAGAACCGATTCCAGAATTATCCAGCACAAGGCAGGAACCAGCCATTGAAAAGGAACCAGTACATCTCATGGAACACTCAGTCACTTATATTGTCACTTATAGCACTGCTAAATAATCAGTCATGGAAGTTTTTGGGATGTGAGAGGAAATAAAGAGCACCCAGAAAAAGAACAATACAAATGCTAAAAAAAAAGTGGAAATTCCACAAAATTGTAAAGTTACAGAATTTAGTATCATCCATCCTGATTTCATATTAGACAAAAAATTCTAGTTTCAATGTCTGTGTTTATTTCTTTTCTTTAAAATAAAGTTTTTTCATTACATGCTGAAGTAAGCATTCAAAGGACAACCATCATTTGAAAACTCTGCATTCCTGACATCACAGTATCTTATCATACAATGTCTTATGACAAAAGCTGTTGTGTCAAATCGATTTGTACAGGCCAATTGCCAGATTTAATTTTTATGCATAAAGTATTTATGTCATCTTGAGAGTCAAGGAACTTTTTATGGAGAAATTATCTATCACCAAAGATGTAATGAAATGCAGAATGTGTTCAAGCACTGGTTTAAAACTCTCATGTTTAATCTACAGATAGCATTTTTTCGCTTCATTTAAATATGAGTTTCCTCCCACAGTCCAAAGACATGCACGTTAGGTGCATTGGCGATTCTAAATTGTCCCTAGTGTGTGCATGTGCCCTGCGGTGGGCTGGCGCCCTGCCCGGGGTTTGTTTCCTGCCTTGCGCCCTGTGTTGGCTGGGATTGGCTCCTGCAGACCCCCGTGACCCTGTAGTTAGGATATAGCGGGTTGGATAATGGATGGATGGATTTAAATATGATCTTAAATTTGTCTGAATATTGCTTTCAGTCTTTTTTAATTATGTACAAAAATGATACTGTATTAGAATACATAACATAACTTTCTTAAATATGTTTTATCCAATTATGGGATGAAGGGTATCTATCCCAGCAGCACTGGACACCAGCCTGTCACAGTATAATGCATTATAAATTGAAAAATCTTCAATAAGCAATATGTACCATATGGCATTAATTTATTTTAAATAGTTTATTTTACCACCTACTCATTGTATTCCCAAATATACATCAATCCTTGAAGCATCAGGGGCAATGTATGAATTAATCCTGGATATCATATTAGTCCACAACAAGGTACATAACACACAAGAATACACTTACCCCAACAGGATTAATTTAGACATGTTCTAACACAGACATGCATATCTATGGGATGCTGGAAGAAACCAGAAATACCTAGAGATGAATCCTTGCAGACACAGTGAAAATGACTGAACTACAAACTCAGTAACTACACCAGGGCTTGATCAAAGTCCCCTGAATCTGTGAAGCAGCAGCAGTAATGTCCCTGCCACTTTACCGCCCTGGTTATTCATTTTCTGTCCTTTAAACATAATACTTGATGGTGTTAGGGGTGTGTGAAGAACACAAGGGTACAATGCAAAAAGTCCAAGCTGATACTTTTGAGAATATTCTCTCTGTATCTTAACATACTAAATTTACTAAGGACATTAGCACAATACTCTTTTAAAAACCTGGTACTTTAAAACTGAATATTTTACCTTTCTTATTTTTTACATACTGTATTTTAACACTGCTGTAGAGCTTCATTTGTAACAATTACCAGTTTCAGTTAGTTTCCATAACTTCTAAAATATAGTACACAAGTCTACAACTGATTTTAAACATGTCCATCACTTAATAAGTAATTATCAGATCTTACAATTACAGGTTGCTTTTAATAAATCTGCTCAATGCTACAAGGATAGACCCTAGTTCCGTGACCTTATAAAATGAATGAAACAGCGCGTACTGTAGTGTGGCTTGTGGACTGTTATCTTTTCAATGCCCACTACCTACATACTGCATGAGACACTTGGCCTGTGATACATGTGGGGAAAAAAAATTCTAAACAACTACAGTTTCACCGTAAAAGTTGTTCGGCATGATGCTCACTCTAGAAAGTTGCTACAAAATTACGGATACTGTATTTTTAATCATGTTACGAGAAAAAAAACAATAATGTTAAATATAAAATATAATGTTGCATATAAAATAGTAATGCTATCTTTAAAGACATGTTGTGTGTAACAACTGAAAATGTTCTATGTATACCGATTTTAAATCGTGTCTACTTAAATCAAGCTACTGATGTTACTTAATTGCAGTAACGGTATGTTATTTTTAAAGCAAATCTGTGTAACATACTCTGAGGTTTGCAATGCCTTAATGGATCGTTTATAAACGTCAAGCAGTCATCATATATTTTCACTCTGGATCTACAGAGACTAAAGTGTACAGTTATTGATTTATTTTCCTTCCTCTTACTAAGCAGCAATGTGAAAACGGATTTTGTTGCTACCTATTGAGCTTCTTTTCTTTCATGCGCTTTTTAGTCTGATCTGTTCTTAGTAAACTACGCATGACCACATAGCCGCTCTATTTAAAACTCCTGCTCGAAATCGGGAGTTTAAAATCCCATGCCCATAATTCTAAGCTAAGTTATTTTCCCATTCCGGTTGGGGATTGGTCTGTACTTCCAGCTGGGACCCTGGAGAATCCTATCGCATTTTCCAAGTGCATGTCCAATGAGATTTGTCGACAGGAGACGGTTTTCCAAAAAGCAGCACGGCATAGTCTGGGAGAACCCATGACGTGTTCCATCTGTAACCAAGCGCCCCGCTTGCCCTGGCGATCTGGGAGCACAGCTGGTTCTCGGTCACAAATGTATCCCGTGAGCACCACAGCCCAGCCCAGCCCAGGCCGGGGGACCGTCAACTCGGGGCGAGATGCTATGCGACGTTTGCGCTCCAACTCACCGTGCACTGCACGCCAACGGGTTTGCTGAGGCTGCTCATTCGGCTCACGTATTGGTTGAACTTCTTCTGGCAGCGCAGTGCAGTCAGCTGTACTTCGCTCTGCAGCGCCGAGACCTGAGCCAGAAGCGACTTTTCCCGTTTACCCCAACGGACCGCCTGCTTCTTTGCCTCCTGCTCCAACGCCGCGCTCTTCACTTGGAGGGCCACGTTCTGGGCACGGAGGGCTCGCAAGCAACAGTGACTTCCCTGTGCCACATCCTTATGCAGCAGCACCAGCCCACAGCCCTTCTGGCAAATGCCCACTGGTCTGTACTCGCAGCTCTCCCTCATGTGAGAGTCCATGTCCTTGAGGTTGAACACTTCGTTGCATCCTTTATTCCTACACTGTGAAGGGCTGTAGTCACACATTTCGGCGTGGTCTCTTAACTCCTGCAGCTTGACGGTCTTCGTACAACCCCTGGCATTGTAGTCGCACTTGATGTCCAGTTTCAAGATGAGATTCCGAAGTGGAAGGACCTGGTGCAGCTCTTTGGCGGAGATGGGCTGGCACTGCAGCGGGCAGAGTCTTTGCTGCACCGCCCAAGGCAACAGGCAGCCTGCACAGAAAACGTGTCCGCACGGGGTGGACAGGGGTTCCTCCAGGATTTTGCTGCACAGCCTGCACTTGAAATCCGGGTCCACGGCTCCGACAAAACGATCCAACTCAAACCCCATGGTGTTTGTTAAACGGTAATCACCATTCCGCGGAATCAGAAAACTTTCTCCCGGCGCCCTCACTCCTCGGAGACTGCAACTCAGTCATTGGCTCTGTGTCACTGACTTCAAGGTTTGTTTGGTATGAAGTTTTCAGCAGTTCCGAGCTTTACCGTAAAGTCACTAAAGAAAGCGCCCGCTACTTGTCTTCTTTTCTGTATTCGTCAATTTCAGTTCATCACTTATCTTGGCACCCCTTACTAACAGATAATTAATAGTGAGTGTCAAAACAACATAAGAATGTCGGTACAAAGTTATGAAATGCATTACTTTTTTTATTCGAGATTCTGAATTCCGCGCACGCGAAAATAGTAATGCAAAACAGATGAGGGCGATCGTTCAGTTTCCACTCGTTTTTTCTCTGACTTTCGTCTTTCTTGATATTTTAGACTAAACAATAGATATTTCCCAATTTTAGCAAATGAATCGTGTGCCTAATAGCTTAACGAGTTAAAGGGCATGGATATCAAAAGTGGTTGGGCAAATCATGCGCCCGATTGTCGAATCGTGTTTGCTGTAAATTATTGGCAGAAATTAACTGGCTAATTTAAAATTAATATGGAGTTGAAAACGTTAACTGCATGCAGTAAGTAGCCTTTTAAAGACATTGTTGTGAGTTAAGTTTGAACCAAAAGTTTTAGCAAAACTCTCAGTTATTTACGATATACTGTAATGCATTTTTCAACATAATTGGTGGCTAACTACAATCAATGACAGCTGTATTTTTATTCTTAGTATTCCTATTAATTTTATAGTCATTTGAATATGAAGTATAAATAACGCACGATGTACATTTTTACTATAGAAGTAGTACTATGAATAAAGATGACAATTACTGCTAACATATTTGACATTTGAGTGTCACACAGTGATTTCTATGAAAGAGTATAGAAAGTTAATGGTTTATTTCTTAAAAATGAAAATTTTCTATTATATTTTACTCATGTGTGCCTCACTTATTGTATATTGTTTTCACTTAGAGCATACTACTTGCCCATGAATGAAGCATTAACTAAAATGCAAACTGGGCCACACTTGAAGTAGTAAAAATGACAGCATTATTGGGCTCAAAAGCTGGTGTATTGGGGACAACAGACACCAAAACTCAGTCAAAATTGCTTACAGCCTTGACCCTTTTGGCAGTAAATAGGTATTGGAGGTTTGGCAACAGGAATATACGAGTACCTTTTCTTGTCAAGGACCTGGTTAAAGTCATTACAACTAATGCAATACTTACCCACTTATAGCATATTTTACTAAAGTTCAAGGCTTGTGCAGGTCCCGTCAAAACATAATTAAAAAGCCGGTGTCAAAACTAGAGAGAAGAGCACTGAAATTAACTTTTTCAGTGCCTAACAAAACAGATTGTGTGGGAACTTTTTCTGAATTGTTTATTTTACATGTAGCTTGAACCAAATAGAGAAGCATTGCATGCAAGATAGGTGTCAGTCCACCTGACCTATATCACATAGTTCCACACACACAATCTTTATAATATCAGGCAAAATTCAGCATCCAAGTGTTGGGAAGTCAAGGGGAGCAGAATACTTGGGAGAAAGCCCACATTTACATAAGGGGAATTTGCAAACTATGCATCGACATGTGTGTATGCTGGGTGTCAAACCCAGGTACTTAGACAGATGAGGTTCTAATGAGTAAGCACGGCACCACCATGGGACCTAACTTATATTTTCAAAATGCATGTTACAACTGGGGGCAGCACGGTGGCACAGTGGTAGCGCTGCTGCCTCGCAGTTAGGAGACCCAGGTTCGCCTCCCGGGTCCTCCCTGCGTGGAGTTTGCATGTTCTCCCCGTGTCTGCGTGGGTTTCCTCCGGGCACTCCGGTTTCCTCCCACAGTCCAAAGACATGCAGGTTAGGTGGATTGGCGATGCTAAATTGGCCCTAGTGTGTGCTTGGTGTGTTTGTGTGTGTCCTGCGGTGGGTTGGCACCCTGCCCGGGATTGGTTCCTGCCTTGTGCCCTGTGTTGGCTGGGATTGGCTCCAGCAGACCCCCGTGACCCTGTGTTTGGATTCAGCGGGTTGGAAAATGGATGGATGGATGGATGTTACAACTGAAGCAATTAATTCAGAATAAACCTTTTACAGTAACTAAATCCATACAGAAGGACACTGGTAAAATGTAAAAGTAAGAGTAAAAAGGCACTTATCCATACCAGGGGTTAGAGGAATTAAACAAAAAAAAACTCAAAGCAAGCATGTAAATTTATGACTCTGAACCTTAAAAAACATATGTATGAGATAATGGGTAACTTAACCTTTACCTAACCAAACAAGCTTGATGGACAGAATTGTCTTCTTTTACTTGTTAAATTATTTATGTTCATATGACTGAAAATGTCATTATCAAGTGGCATGTGACAAATCCTAGTCCACTAAAGCAATGAAGTGATTAGCTTTGGGTGAGTTAGAGGCGATGAGAGAAAATATATAAAATGTGGCTTCTAGAAATGCCGTTATCACTGATTGTGACAGAAGAAAGTGAGGCTTCCTTCCTTGTAATATATCAAACGAACATGAAGGGAAGTCATAACAAATTGGGCTTTTCCTGAGGGAAAGTCCTTGCCTGGCAATACTGAGAGGCTTTAGTGTGTGCTTTAGTTAAACTCTCCTTAATTAGTTGTTTCCAGTACTTTAGTTCCTACTTTGTGTGTACACACAGTACATTGTACAGTATATTGTGTTATCTTTTATGTTTAAACTCTCTGACAAAGGAAATCCCCAGGATTCTTATTTAGTAATCTTGATAGTAAAACTCATGTGTTGTGTCAGTTCTTTTCCCATTTTTCCCCCTTTTATTTGCCATATTTTTTATCCCCCCCACTTTAATATCTCACAAACAGTTTCCCTCAGTTAAGAAGCAACACATCCTAGACATCAGTTGCTTGTTTTTCATATGTTTGGTTTTAAGAATCAATTTAGTCTGTTCTTTTCCATGTCATTGGAAGTTAGTGCTCAGATCATCAGCTTATATTATACCCACATTTAAATTCAGGACTACTTGCTGTTAATTTTGCAGGTGCTGTGATAAACCCAGGGCATCAGTGAGCCCCAAACCCTAACATGAACACACTTGTCCAGTCCCAGGTTCAAATAATCAAAGGTTTTTTTATTTTAACTCCCTCCAAATGTGACACAAGCAAATACTGGTCTTTCTCACAATATCTCTCTTTTTCTCCCTACCGCACTACCCTCCTCCTCTCAAGCATTGCTCCACTACCACCCATCTCCAACTCACTTGAATAAGGGAGTGCAGTCTCTTTTATCACAGACCCAGGAGTACTTCTGGTGCCAGGGCAACTGCCCGATGACAGTACTTCCAGGTCGCATGGAAGTCCATAATAGGAAGCTTGTCTCCCTTCAGCACCCTCTCATGGCACCCAGTGACCCCAGCAGGGATGCTCTACTGGACTACATATTCTGGCATGCCCTGCTGGCTTCTTACTGTGCACCGACCTCCAAGGCTGCTGCCATCATGTGTTGGGGGAATAAAAAACCTCCAGCAACTTCTGTTTTTAATGGGCTGTCCTTCTACCCTTTCTGGTCCCTCCCTCCAGGTTTGTTCCCTCTCCTGGTTGGGATGCCCATCCAGCCTGTGTGGCATCAACAGTGCTTAGACATTTTTGTAATTTATAGCATAAATAGTACTCTCATAAATCCTTTATAGATTAAGTTCAGTTAATGAATGGAACAGTTATGCCATCGTTATTTACATGAATATGTCACTGTATGTTCTTCTTTAAGCTGTCCTGGAGCATTGCAGACATTCATCTTTGTTTTTTGCAACTTATAATCACCACATTAAAGGTAACCAATGTCAGTATTCTATACTTTTTCCAATTCCCATATTTTAATTTAACAATTATGAGCAATCAGGGTAGATCAAATATTTTACAGACATGAACAGTTTGATCCTCTTGCATTTTTACAGTAAAAACCTAAACAATACAAATGTGACTTATCTCCTGAATACATTAGAAGTCCCAGAGACCCTCACACAAATCCAGACTACACTGCCTTAGTCAGGCACATGTTGATATGTCATGTTACAGACACAAGAGTACATGGCATTCAGCCCTTCAGTGTTAGGTTTGACACTGCGTACAGTTAAATTGCGATGCAGATCAGTGTGATTCAACAACAATACAGGGAAAACAAAGGGTACAATAAATCTTCATTTAGGAAAGTCTATAATCAGCCATCCTCTAGATGGCCGCTGTCATACAGGTAAACTTAACACAATGCTTGAGTGGCATCACCATCTAACACTAAACCATATCATGTGACTGTTGTGTAATACGTGTTGATTTAACAGTAGATACAGATAGGATGGGCCAATACAAATGGTGTGCTAAAGGAAGGCATAGGAACTCCAGATTCCTGCTTGGAGATGTTGGTGTTATCACTTCTCATAACATACACATCTTTAGGATGTGGAAGGAAAATTGGAGAACCCAGAAGAAAACACACAGAGAAAAGAAAAGAACACATAGACTCAACACAAGCAGTGCCTTGTTGCAAGACTCTGCTCTACAGCATTAACCAGTCCTTATACAAACATAGCTAGTGAAATATGTGATCAATTAGTACAATTTTCACCAACCAAATTGTACTAATTTGTACATATTTGTTTTTATCGTAACATAAACCTATAAAAAAAAAAGTTAGATTTTTAAAGGAACAAAAATAATACTGTCGAGCAAATAAATTGAGATGTTGCTGTTTAAGAAATCTTGCCTCATGTAATTGAAGCAAAATTTACTGATGCACAACAAACTTGTGTCCACCCATCCAACTGTTAACAGCTTAAATCAGTTTGGAGCACAGTTTAATTTAACTCCACTTTGTAAAATGCTGAAATATACAACACACTGCATTTTTTAAATAGACCAACTATGAGATTTACTGTTGTGAAAACAGAAAGATCATCAGTGTATTGTTTTCAGCGGAATGGTTTATGTATACTTTTTAAATAAACAGAGCTATGATATTCATTATAAGAGCAAAGTGAATTACAATGATTACTTTGGCAACAGTAACTCAATGATTGATGGTGCCATGACTCAAATACTTGGCAATGTTTATCTGGAATTTTTCTGCAGTATCTTGTCTTAGTATAAAAAGTTAAGAGTCTGTTTTCTTGAAAGTCTGTTTTTTGAACATTTAAAAATTATGCAGTAAGTTGAGTTATAACAATAAACGAAGAGTGATACAATGGCACAGTCATTCGTGTCTCAGCATCACACCCACATGAACATGGATTTGTTTCCCAATCTGGTCCTTGTTTGGAATGTGCCCATTTTCATCATGTTCATATTGTTTTTGTTCTGGTGTGCCTAAAACATGAAAATACCTAGTTTAAAGGAAAATCTAAATTCAAACAGTGTGAAGGAATATTGGTATTTGAATAAATGGGCTGGTTGGCTTCTCAGCAAAGGTTGGTAATTACTTTGTGCCCAGTGCTACAATGCTAGGCCCTGAGTCCACAAAACCATGGAATGCGAAATGATGGTTTCAAAAATGGTTTGGTGCAGGGGTGGGCAAATTCATTCCTGGAGGGCCACAGTGGCTGCAGGTTGTTGTTCCAACCCAATTGCTTAATAAGAAGCCCTTATTGCTCTAGAAACACTTCTGCTTCATTTTAGTTATCTCCCTCGTTAAGATTATGAACCCTTATTGCTTATTTAAGTCTTAAACAGCTGCATTCTTGGTTTTTAATTGCTCCTTATTAGCAATAAGATGCAAATGACAAAAGAAACCAGCAGTTATCCATTTTGCTTGTTACCCTTTACACCTGTGTGTATTTATTGTGCACTATTTGGTTTAATTAAATACTTGGAAGGAAAGAGAAGAGAAAAAAGTGAAGGATTGAGAATTACCCATCCGTTTTACACTTCAAAGTATTTGGATGATATTCTTAGAATGGAAAAAAAAATCTAGGATATGAGAATGACTTGACATAGCAGAGTTAAAGCACTAACAAGCCATGAAATGTAATTATTGGCAAGGATTGTTTTCTAATTAAGCAACTGGGTTGGAACAAAAACCCGCAGCCACTGCGGCCCTCCAGGAATGAATTTCCCACCCCTGGTTTGGTGGATTTTAAGCTACAATAATATTAATATAATTAGAGATGTTAATCAAAATTACAAATCACTCTCCAAACGCTAATGCATGTTTTTTTACAAAACATAGTGAACAAGCTATGCGACAGGGCTATATTAAGAAATATCTTTAAAAAAGTGATTTAGAAAGTAATTATTCATTTTCATCAGTTGGATTGTTTTGCACAAATTGATGTATAACATTGTTTATAGACTTGATTAAATGAAAGAACCAACAGTTCAGAAAAAAAAATTCTGTTAACTACGTGATGTGCAAGTAAAGGCAAGTACTTTATATTGACAACTTTAATATGCACGTATTTGCTTGTATGCACACATTCATTGCTCAGACTTACTTTGTTTCGTGTAAGTTGCAAAAGCCAGAGTCTGTTCCTACCTGTATCAACTGCTAGAGCAAAAAGCCATCTTGGTTAAACTTCTTTCCCAAGGCAAATCCATTTCCCCCCCCTGCTGTTCCATTAACACTTAGTATCTTCAGTGAAAAAGACAGGTAGGTGGTTTCCATTCTTTTTAGCTTTTGTAGCTAACAGTTTCTTTACTTATGGACACCATATCAACACAAAGATGATAAAAATCAACTTTTAAAACATAAACTAATACTGTAAATTTTGAATGGACCATTCAGTGCATGAATTGTATTTGGTTAGCTAGTAGGTTAGGTGTCTTCTGTTTAACTGCATGATTTCAGATTCATATAGGCCTCTGTGTGAAGGAGATCTTCATTATTTCAATTTTGAATATGATTCATCTTAATTTTCACCCCATACTCATGTACTGTAAACAATTTACAGTTGAACAGAAATAATTCTAACAGATCAATTTACCAAAGACTGACAACTCCGGAGACCTGGATCATCTGAAGACTAAAGAGGTTCAGTAACGTCTTGGCTGTATTAGGCCAGAACAAGCCCTTGACAGGATGCAAATCAATCACAAGACAAATTCACAAGGTCACACTATATACTCCAAACAGAAGCTTTTTTATTGAGCAATTTACCAAGAAAAAATGGTCAGTTATTTATCTATTATGGGGACAAGGCTCTGGCAAAGTCATTTTGCCATGCCACAGAGGGAAGGGGGGAAATCTTTCCCAAAATCTGTGTGGGAAACAGAGCGTCACTATGAGGGGCAGTTTCATTTTCTCATGAGCTAAGATATTACATGGTTGGAGATATGGTGGAACATTATAAGGCAGCATCCACTCTCTTCAGAAATGAGTACTGTAAGTAAGTCAAGGATCAGAGATCATTATAAGTTTCTAACCCCAAATGTGGGTTGGGGGATGGGTGACAGACCTTTAAATGATTCATTTTTATAATATGTACAGGGTGGTGACCTGCCTGAAGTATTTTCTACTTTGGCTGGAGCAAATATCATTTGTGTGTGTATTCCTGTTGTTAAGTACCTCTATTTCCTCCCTTTCATGTTTGTGTATCTAACACATCATAATAGTAAAATAAAAAATAAAATATTCGGTGTAGCAATGCTGAATGAAGTGGGTTTGAAAACAGATAGGTATTCAGATTGCTATCTGTATGGGGTTCTGTAACATGAGCCAGCAATCTTTTAAGGCTCACGTGTTATAAGGTGGTAACACTCCCTACTGTGTGATTATGTAATTAATATATTTATTAAAATGTATTTTTAAGAATTGTGCCATTGTCATATTTATTCTGCATTTCTATGTGTCAATTGATGTGTTTTTGTACCAAAGAATCTGTCTTTTTTGAATAAACTTAATTAAGGCTGCACTGTGTTGTGATGCTATCCATTGGTGAAGACAAATACTTTTTTAAAATTAATAACTCACTGTTCCAGAAATGGCACTGCCTATTGTTATTGGCTTCATCTCTTGATAAATATTTTTTCATTTTATCCAATAATTCTGCAAAGGAAATTAAAAGGGCTTTCCAGCTGACATCTGTATCTTTCTCTAATTACAGTCTGAATTTTTACGTTATCTGTAAAATATTGTACTCATTATTCTTTAAGACTTTGGCCAATGACTTGAATCGTGTTCTGACAGTTATTTCTTGCCGATAACTCTTTTGAAATGTCTTCCAAATCTGCAGGACCATGCAGTTTTGTGATATATTAGTAAAATACGATATTGGTTGATAGTGTAGGTTTTTCCTTTTTACAATTATTTGTAATAGTTTAAAGAAGGAAGACTGTAAGATTTTATTGAAACCTGTTTCAGACACATTTCAAATTAAATATAATCAAGGACTGCTGTTCTCCTGCGATGGACTGGTCCCCTGTCCAGGGTTTGTTCCTGCCTCGCACCCTATGCTAGCTGGGATAGGCTCAAGCAGACACCCATAACCCTGTTCAGGACTAAGCAGGTTAGAAAATGGATGACTGACAGGCTGATACTCTGGTAACTTTATGTCTTAATTTAACATGCCATAAGGCAGAACCAAACTTTTGGTTGGTGTGAGTCCATTGCAGGGCACAATCATGCATGCAATCGTCTTTTCCTACACTTGCCAAATTCCAAGTCCTAATTCAGCTTACTATGCATATTTTTGCGACGTGGAAGAGAAAACAGAGTACCTGGAGAAAAATTAATGTGGACACAAGAAGTAGATGTAAACTCTACACGTAGTAACTAAGCCATAAATGTAAGCTGTAAGGTAGCAGTTCTAAGCACAGAGTCAAAGGACTACTCCTAAGGTAGTGCTGTGCAACATGTAGTCATGCTTTTCTAAATTTTCTCTAGTACTCTTTTATTCTTTTTATGAAGGCAAGCCAGCAGTACAATACATTGCTTGTATTTCACTCATCACTTTTGTGCACTGTCTGTTTGTGGATTGTGATGAGACCAACAGGAATGGAATATGTTCTAACCTTAGTGATCCCCCACATTGTTTAATTATTCCTGATACTTTTAATGCTTATATCTGAAATTAAATATTTGTTTAGATTACCGACCAAATACTTATGTCATCGGAAAATTAATTTTAAAACTAGTTTTCTGGAAAATGTTATATTTTGTCATAAGTATCCCAAATAGAGGTTTTCAAATGGTTAAACTACTACATTTTGATAGACAAAAAAATCATAATTTTGTATCAACAAGACTAAAATCAGATACAACAACACACCAACCCAGACTTTCAAGATGTGGTTTTCAAGCTGTCATAACACATTTTTAAAGGGAACAGGTAGGCTGAAGACAGAAAATATAGCGGAAAACACAAAGAGCTGTCTGCATTTGATGAACAATGCTTAAATGTACTTTCTTTAATGGACAGAAGAAAATGAAGTGCTTGCTCATCATTTGGCAAAGTCATCTGCCACAAAAGTACAGGCTTTGATCATGCAAACATTGTAGAAAGAAATGATCTGGTAGAGTGTGTTGCAACTAACAAACAATTCTGGAAGAAAGATGACAGGCTAAAACAAGTGTAGCATGCATAGTGTTACAACAAGTTGAAGAAAGTTGTAGAGATCAACTGAAATTTTTGGTTAAAAAAAAGCATCCAGTATTTTGGAGGAAGTGTTTGGCAAGAAGTACACTGATGCCCGTCTTTCCTTTCTCTGAAGCTTAGTGGCTGCTCTGTCATTTGGAATGCCAATGATGTCAGCAGTTTTGTCAAACTGGAAAGAATCATGACTGCAGAGAATTATGCAGATTTTGAATCATCATGCTGTACCTTTGGGAAAATAACATATTGCCAAAGATATGAGGAAAATTACAAACCTTCTCACTGCTAATTCAAATAAAATCTGCTTGGAGGAGAAGTGTACAGGGAGAACCATATCAGTGTTAGATTGGCCACTTCAGAGGCCTGAAGCTTTGTGTGATAACTTGGACAAAGTAAAGAACAAAAATTAGCAAAATTTGAAGAAGAATTATAGAAAATTCTGTAAGACATTCAGATGAATATACTGCAGGACTACTTCAAAATACAGGGTGGTGCAGGGAAATGGGAAATTTTCAATTGAAATTCAATGCACAAATAAACATGTTACAAAATACATTTAATGATGAAATGTACAGGATATGCAATTAATGATGGTAATCAATATTTATTCAATATTCATTTCATGTTTTGAAGAAAACATCATGAAGGTGTTGTCCATTTCTCCATACACATTCTGACAGCCTGTTGTGGAAATTCTGCATTGTTCGACGAAACATGTCAAGAAGAATGCCAGCGATTTCCTCTTCAATCCTACTTTTTAGTTCAGCAATGGTTGCAGGACGTGTGCGGTACACTTGGCTTTTAAGATGTTCCCACAGAAAAAAAAATCACAAACAATGAGATCTGGGGATCTCGGAGGCCATGTAATTTCAACATTGCGTGAAATGACGCACCTTCCAAACAAGTGTTGAATTGCTGTCATCAATTGTCGGGCAGTATGTGAAGTGGCTCCACCTGGCGACTTCTTTTTAAGGCTGAATTGGTTTCTTCAAAAATATGCACCCATGTTGTAATCGCATGAGCAAATGGGACACGATCATGACTTCCTAACTGGTAATGATACAGAAATTCCCTTTGCGCAGCAGTCATACTATCACCATTCTTACAAAAAGCTTTCACAGCAAACGCTTGTTGTGCACCACTCCACTGCTCCATTATAACTAATGGCAAGGTTGCATTGGTCCCAAACAACTGCCGACGCCCCAAGGTTGCCAATACCTAGTTCCAAAATTTCCTGTTTCCCTGCACCACCCTGTGTTATGCAGCAGTGTATCAATGCAAATTACTTCACTTTTACATTCTAATGGCTGTTAAACAAAATGGTGACTTGTTTTGAAAATGTCAGATGCACTTGTAACATTTTTTATTATCTATATATATAATTCACTAAGCCGGAAGACAAGTAGCCACCCATGGAAAGCATGCCGGAAGGGGCGTGGATTCACTAAGCTGCCGACAAGTAAGACACCCATGGCGCACGCAGGAAGGAGCCACGCCCACCAACTCTAAGACCATTGGATACAACGATAACTCGCAGAGCCACGCCCACCAACTCGGATGCGACGCCTCGGAAAACATGCTGTCATTTCTGTTTGTCTGTGCCACAGTCCACATGCAGCTCTGAGCCACGTTGACTTTTCATTAGTCAACCTCAGTGGAACCTTGGTTCACACAGAGGCAGCGCCAGAGAGAGACAGAGGCACACACAGGCAGCGCGAGAGAGAGAGCCGCGCACACACAGGCAGCGCGACAGAGAGAGCCGCGCAATCCTTTAAAACTGAGGTTAAAACACAATGAAGGAAGCAGTCTTTAAAAACCAATAAGCCCTGTGCCTCTTTTTCATAAGCGTCTCACCTGCTTCACCGCCCTGCAACAGTTGAGACGCTTTCTCAGCAGCTGATCTTCTCTGTGCCTGACTCCACTACTGTCAGTCGCCTGATTAAAAATGGTGAACTCCTGCAATGTTACTATCTTGGTTAGCTTTTAAATAAAGTTCGGATTTGTCCAAATGTTCCTTTTTTTCCCCCTGTGCTTAAAACTCATTTAAAAAAAAGTGTTTATACAACTGCTGCAATGTTACAGAGAGAGAGAGGGCTCGCGTGCTTCTGAGAGACAGAGGGGGAGGGGGCTCCCGTGCTGCTGAGAGAGAGAGAGAGAGAGGGGGGGGGGGGGGGGGGGGGGGGGCTGGGAAGGCTACTGTGCTGCTGAGAGAGAGCCTGCGCGTGCATCTGAGCAAAGACAATTTCCTGTTAGATTTGCCTTTGCAATAACAATTAATAATGCACAGGGCCAAACTTTCAAAAAGATGTGAATGTATCTGCCAAAACCAGTTTTCAGTCACGGACAGTTGTATGTTGCTCTCTCCAGAGTTCCATCTTTTCATTCACTTACTGGTATGCCTGCAGGAACACGTGCAGCGAGCGAGAGAGAGCGAGAGACACACACACGCATACAGGTGCGCGAGAGAGAGAGCACTGGACGCATAAGAATAATAATACTTCATTACATTGATATGCCGGTGTTTTCAGTATTCAAAGCGCTATCCACACAGAGAGAAACCGGAAAGCGAACCCAAAATCTTCCACATTCTCCTTACTGCAAAACAGCAGCACTACCATTGCGCTACAAGGCAGTTAAAGAATGCACCGGCCTCGATTTTGTTTTCACTTCTGTTTACGGCGATCGGATCGTAGCGTGCATTGTTGCAATGTTACTTTTCTTGGTGGCTTATTACATTACGGATGTTTCACATGTTAATTTTTTTCCCTGTGCTTAAAAGACATTAAAAAAGTGTTTCTCAACTGTGACTCCGGAACAACTCAGTACGCAAGCTATATTAAGCGTCAACAACAAAGACTCGCTACATCTTAATGAACAAGTGCTAAAACTTATCCCTACCGACGAAGTAACTTTCACCAGCGTGGCCTCCATCATCACAGACGATCCCGCTTTCAGTCACAGACAATTGTATGTTGCTCTCTCCAGAGGTCCATCTTTTCATTCACTCACAGTGGTATCCACAAACCCACCCCATTTGGACAACTGTGTCGTTCAGCAAGTGTTCACCCATCAATACATAATTATGCGGCGTATGTTACGCCGCGGGTTGGCTAGTTTATTTTAATATAATAGGGTTTCCATGAGTAAGATGCTTTTCTTGGGTGACCTAAGGCTCATGCATATTACTGTACATTAAATTAAAATGTCCTCTTTTTCTAGGTTGATTTATAGAAATTCTTTTAGGATATATTTCATAGCCCACCCAATTTAATGTCTACATTTGTCTTCAGTCATTTTAATGTATTATTATCTGAAATAATTCTCGATTTAACTTTACAAGTAGGGGATGGCACTGAGGCACATTGGTTAGCACTGTTTCCTCACTCCTTCAAGGAACAGGTTGAAATCTTGGCCTGCCTTTTTCTCTAATGTCTGTTTGAATTTTCTCTGGGTATTGTGGTTTTCTTAGCACATCCTAAATACATGTTATGTCCATAAGTATATAAAAGGATGGTTTCTACTGATCAACCTAATTGTATATAAAAAATTGTACAAATTTACTTTTTATCTAATTCTTTTGTTTTAGTTATAAAGAGCAGTATTACCAAAATTATTACGTAGCCTATTTCTAAAATTTTCTTATATAAAGAAAATGCCCTGCTCCACACTATTTTATTGTTTTTCTTCAGGAATCCATTCCTCATGTAGTTAGTGATCAGCTGATTATGCATCCTATCTACAGCAACACTTTCCTGCTTCTCTAACGGAATTTCTAGATGGACCTAGGCAATATGAGGGATAATATCCCACCAGTAAGTCCTGACTCCTGGGTCTTATCCATTTCGGACTTAATTGGTTCCTTTCCCCTATCCACACCCATAACTATTACATCTGCATTTCAACTAGCTACATGCCCAAACCATCTGAGCTGAATTCTCTTGATCTATAGAAGCACTGGATCAACTCTGAGGTCTTTTCATGTTGCTGAGCTGTTTATGCTATCAGAAAGAGTGAGCCTAATAATCCTGTGCAAAAACCTAATTTTGACAGCATGTCCTCACCATCACATTCTTCTGGTCATTCGCAAGCACACTTGTCTATAGGCTTTGATGAAAATGTGGAGGAACCATTAAAGAGTAATCTGAATTGAAGAGTAATTTGAAGTTTTATCTCCTGCTTCACCATTACAGCTCCATGCAATTCTGCTGCCACTCATTTTGTCTGCCAATATTGCAATCATGTGAATCCTCATTCATGAACAAGGCCACAAAGTTCTTGAACTCCTCTCTTCAACTCTTACCTGTATGGATGAAGCCATGCATTTGCGGGAGAGGATCTGAAGATGTTAATTTTCATCTCAGATCAAAATCAGCTGTAAACCATTCCAGTTTAGAAGATTACAGTCTGATGAAATGAAGATGACAGGTTAAATATAATTTATATTAAGCACTTCAAACATTGACTACATAAATAATTTTGTTTACCTTTAAGATGAGCTCCATTTGTAAAATTACTGGTTTGCAGGATAAATCAATTTAACACATATTAGGTCTGTACTCTTATCTTATGTGGTCTACTGTTGTAACATGAACACAGCTAATGGAAATACTGTTTGCATTCAGTTTCAGAAATTTATTTAAACATTTTCATTAATAAACTAGGCAGATCATATCAAACTTTTGTAAACAAATAACATAGTATATGATAGAAATAACGTTGTCAGAGGCAAAAACCAGCCTGTTTAAAATGGCAATCCATTGCACAGTACATAAATTCAAACCTAGTAATAGCAAGCCAGTTTAGAGCCATCAGTTAACTTTAATTTTATGTTCTTGAAATATGTGAGGAAATGGGTAAAACCCAAAAGTCACAAGGCGTGTGTGCCACAGATAATGTCTAGGCCAAGAGGCCAGCTGAACTCCATGGAGTTGTGAGGCAACAGACAAAATCACAGTGCCACTAACAGCAACAGTCAAAAGTAAATGAAACTTTTACCCAAATGGAGAACTGCCAAACATAGACTCTCACAAATGAGATCAATTTAAGGGCAATCATACATCACTGTCTCACCTACAGTTCAGGCCTGTGGGTAGCTAGTGACCTATCAATTAATACTTGTAACATGGCAAGATCCAAGCTTGGATGGGAGGTCAGTCCATTGTAGGACACACACACACACACACTCACATTCCTGTGGGAACAATTTAAAATCACCAATTACCTGAACTTGCACCACTTTGGAAGTGAAAACCCAAAGTAACCAGAGGAAACCCCATACAAAGCTGGAGAGAATGGCAACTCTATTGCTAAGCCCTGCCTTGTTTTACTGATACTTAGCTAATTTGTTAAGCATAAGGAGTCAAGATTTCAGGCTAAACCCACAAATGTTTGGCCTTGAGGAAAATATATTATTACTACAAAGGAATTTGGGAAACCATTTGATTTTTAATTCAGTTAACAGAGGCCCATAAAAATAAATTTAAAAAGAGCCACTTAACTTTGCAGTACATAACGCAGCACTGTGTGACAGGAAAGAGCAACTCTCAACCAAAGGCAGCCATTTCTGCTTTATTTGCAAGCTTTTTATGATTTTGGCTTCTATGAAAATAAATTTGTTTAAAACCTAATGGATGAGATGTTTTTTCCATACAATCTTTAGTTTAAAGCTGTTAGACTTGACATACAATAGTATATAAATAAAAACTGTTATATGCAACATAACCCAGATGCAAGGATATGTTAAGCTTTATTTTACTGAAAGTATTCAAAAAGTATTATCTCAACAGGATGAGTCCCAGCTATCCCTTATACATTGGAGACAGGGAGAGCTGACAATAATAATAATAATAATAATAAATTTTATTTATATTGCACTTTATATGACAAGACACTAGCATAAACAGTAATGGGAATTAAGACATCACACATAGTCTCTGATTGCAACAAAGTGGATGGTGTTGCTCTTTTTACACAACTACAATTGTAAATAACCCAAAATAGCCTTCTATTCCCCAAAATGACCCCAAATAAAGCTACTTCTATCAGGGCCTGATAGAAGTAGCTTTATCCTAGTGTCCCTGTATTGGCTACCCCAACCTTAGAAGTCATTCTACAACTTAAATCAGAAGTGGTGCCCGGAAAGGACTGTGTCTCAACATACCTACAGTAGAATGAGTGGGAAGATGAATTGAATTGAAGGCACACAAATGATTTAAAATCTAGACAAAGTCAAGACAAAAGGAAACAGGAAGACAATGTAAAGATCGCATGGGAATAAGCAAGTGTTTTGTGGAATCTTGCAAGCCTCAAAAAATAACCAGGAGATAAATATAAAGGGAGGGTAACACAATCCTATTTAATTGAGATGTTAGAACTTTTCAAAACGCTAAACCAAAGTCAAATAAATATTGCAAAAATGCTTGCACTAACTCAATGACAAGCATCACTCACTAACACTATATTAAGATTTGATTTAAGAAACATCCAACACTAGAATATCTGAAGCTGTGTGCCACCATTTTTTATAGGCAAGACAAGATGACTCACATTGTCACATGACCCCACCACCCCACCACTTGACTTCTAATAGACTCTTTTCACACTTCCATATTTTTTCCATGAGTCATGGTCAAAGGGTAAAAACATATCAGTTTTCTAAAACAATGGCAGAATTGTGAAAAAATAGATTCTCTGGTGTACCTCTGTGTTCAAATTCTAAACAAAAATATCTTTACATGACTTTCCACATCTTTCTTTGTGATGAAAGACATAGAAGAAAATTAAGACTGACCACATTTTGTTACATACCCATGACAGAAAGTATGTTTCTACCTGGCACTTCAAAACTATGACTAAATTGAGCCTATGTGCTGCTTATACGATTAGAACTGTGCAGAGTCTACAGTATTTAGCTGTCCTGCTGACATAAGAATCAGTGCTTGAAAGGGCAAATGCTCGTATCAGAGTTAATATCTGAGAATCTTGTGTTGAGGACAGCACATCAGATCCTCTCTCAATAGAACATGACCATGCAATAGTACCTGTAACTGTGACAAGTTTAACTCATTTTTTCTGTCTAATAATATGAATTTAAGATGAAAACCAGATATAACCTTGTATGTTGACATGTTTCAACACAGAAATCTAATAATTACTTTGATCTTAGAATGAGTATGTTTACACACAACCTGATTTATGTAAACCGTAATATATAATTTCCCATTTCAAAAAGTGTCAGCAAAGGCATTTGTTTAAACAGTCACATGAAGTGTATGTGGCTCTTTGATTTTCATCATTGATCTGTGTGGTCGTGTGACATCTGAACTGGAGAAATGTTGGGGCACCCACTTCGGTCACCCAGTTTAAAAACAATTTGAAGTTTTAAACAAAAATGGTGTAGAGTGGGGCTATAGCAAAACATAAACTGCCCACTGCAGGAAATTGGAATTGATCATGTCTGGTTTGGAGCTCTCTCTCTCTCAAGTGCCTGTACAGAATGAGATGCCCCCTTGTGTGAGCGTCTCAACTTCATACTCCTTCAACAAGAAAGGGCAGAGTGAAATGCCCTCACTAGGCATCTTCTCCTGGCTGCAAGAACAGAAAGAGACAAAACTGTTAACGACGACACCCACTTTTGTCCCGAGGTGGGACTGCTTACCCAAGATGAGTCAACAGGGTGATCCACAGACACACATGTGAGATACTGTATCTATAACATCTAGCTATCATGACCACCTCACAATTAACTACATTTAACACTAAATTACATATACAACAAAAGTAAAGGTACATGGAAATATTTTGATCATATGCAGCTAATTTAAATGATTACAGCTGTTTTACCTACTTTAATCTATAATACAACATACTGATGTCTGTCTCACAGATTCAGTGACCTGGTTTTGAATCGTGCAATGTTTTTGAATCACTGTCTCTGTGAATTTGCATGTAGTCCTCACACATCTTCAAAGACATGCTGGTGAGGTTAATTTTGACTGTCTTAACCAGACCTGTCTGAATATGAGTGTAGATGTTGTCCATCAGTGTACCCTGTGATGGACTAGTGCCCCATCCATGGTTGCTACCTGCCTTTTAACAATGTACTTTTTCCTTTGTGTGTGTTTTCATTAATATTGGTCCATTGTAATGGAAAAGAAACACAAGTCATTATCTTATTCTGAATGTGCACTGTAGAATATTTTTGATAGTACACAAATTTAACTCTTAGGGGATTGCTAAGCTACAAAAATATATAAGTGATTTATACTGTGGAAAATGCATGTAATTGATTCAGAATTAAGTAAAAACAAACAAGTCACATTTAATTTTAATACTAAGTAGGATCTAATCCATAATACAATTCATGTCACACATTAGTTGGATGAGAGTTCTGCATGTAAAATGGATGGATACAAGGAAATCATACAATAACAACTTCCCATCTGAAGGAGATTTGATCAAACCAAAAGATGTGAGCATGGGCATTACATCATTAAAAAAATGTTTTGTACATAAAAGGCAACAAAATGGCTTCAATATATTTCCATAATTGTTCACAGTTTTTCAAGTTAGTCTTTTAACTTTAGGAGAAAAAGAAAGAATCTTTAACTGGCATAGTTTCAACTCCTCATATTACCCAGGGAAGCAAAGATAACATACAGCTGCTTTTGAAGTGAACGAAGTGTAAAGGTAAGAGCTTTGTTGTATCTCTTTGTAAATAAGGTTTTTATGATTCCTTAATGAGACAGAATCATGGTTTTTAATGCTATAGTCATTCTACAACACCTTTAAATACCATAGTATTTACAACTTCTCAATCTATAGTCAAAAAAGAAGAACACATGAAAGCCTCCATTAATCTGTTCTGTATATCTGCTTCTTCATAGACAGTCTTGGCAAGAAGCACTCCAAAAATATTTTTCATTATGACTAATAGGTTAAAAAAAAGTATAGGATGTCACATTTCAAGTGAAACAAAATTAAAGCTGAATTTGTTATTTTACCAAAGGAAATCTAGAACAGAGAATTCTTCATCGTACAGGAATTACATCTCAACAGAGTAATCCTTCCATTCGGATTTGTCATACTCTGTGTCTTTGACTTTAGGTTTAACCAGACTTGAGAGTGGCTCTTTGCCAGCAATTTTTAGACAGGGATTTTTTTTTTTTGTTTTTGTTTTTGTTTTGTTTTTGTAATTGATAAATGACATGTAAAGGCCAAGTACTTTCTACCAGGTAAAGAATTTACACTGGGCAGAAGGTGTGATATGAAAAAGAACACATACAGTATATGCTTGAGAGCAAGTCTGACTCATTAAATTAGTGTACAGCTCTGAGAGACTTTATAAAGCTATATCAGCAGTCATCCTGCAGTATTATTAGACACATTAATAAAATAAAATCAGTTGTAGTTCATCTGCATAAGATCAGAACGCAATGTTCATGTTCATTTTCAAAAGATAGTACAGACCTACAGTATATCTAGAAATGGTGACAGCATTTCATGTAACATGCCACTGTATAAGCAAAAGTAATTAGATAACATTTATTGAAAATGAAGTAACGTGACTCACTTTTTCAAACTGATAATTTTTCAATTTTTGCTTTCCTCCATATCTTTTATATTGTTTTGTCTTCTTAGATCATAAAAAATGTAGAGGTGTGGGCAAAAGTTTATGAATGGCAGAGATTAAAGGGCAATTCACAAAACAGTCAAACAAAGTCCAAGGTCAGTAAAAAAAGAGCTGAGATGGAAAAATACATTTAAGGGTCAAAATTAAACTTGAAATCAAAACAACATAAGTCAAAACTTGAATATTTTTTTAAATTAAAGTATTGTTCAAGAAATAGACTGTCTCTTGCAAAGCCTTCCATCACCATGAGGGGTCATCTCACATAACGTGGGCACCATAATGCCACAGGTTATGGCACTTGTATGCCTTGCGATCATATAATCATACCAATCAGACACACAAAATTTCAGTGCCCATGAAAAATAAACACACAAAAATTGCAACAATATTATAACATCAACATAATGGTAAATAATTAAAGAACATAATGAAACAGGAATAAATAGGCAAAACAAAGTAACAGTTCTGATACATATATTATTCTCATATTACACCATCTGTATGTATATTTCCTTCCCTTGTTGTATTGCGTTAATAAAATATTTATGAGTTTTTCTTATATGTCCTTTGTGTTTTACATTTTCAGCCTAAAAGGGCAGGGCCCCTGATGCTTAATGGTAGGGGACAACCCCAGTGCTATTCAAGGGCCCAGTATCCATAAGATACAGTAGCATTAACATTCTGTTTTTGGTTGTTCTTATAATTCTTGGATATTATATTTTTGATTTCTCGTTGTTGTGCGAAGGAACCTCAGACAAAGTGAAAGGCTGTGGGAAGCCTCCAAAAGACCCATAAAGCAGTCCAGGACCTTGAAACCTGCCCAGAAGAGACTCACTTGAAGTTAACCACCTGCAGACTTTGGTTAATTCAGGTCTATCAATGGGGAGCTAGCTTCTAAAGTTAAATATTGCAAACTGTCAAAAGATATCAAAAAATGCCTAAAAAGAGAGACAAACCATAAAAATTTTGGCTTGTAGAGACAAGTCCCATAAAGAATCTTTACAAATGAAGAGTTGATTAACAAACATAGAAAAAAATAACAAAAATGCAAAAAATAAAATAAAATTCAAATGCAACAAGACAATCTTAAAAGCAAAAAGTCCAAATATTCAATTTCAAAGGCAAATCCAAGAAATGAGAAAGAAAATGCAGAAACTAGTAAAAAAATCTCATAGTACTGCAAGCTGTAACTGAATGTTCCACTGCTGAGAGCCAGATTGAAGAATAGAGCATAGTCAGAGTGACCCCATCTCCCGGGGCTCTATCCACAAAGTATAGAAAATGGCAACACATTTAAAGAGACAGTTCATCATTAATAAATTATAAATAAATATAGCAGGAAAAATAACAATTCAAAATTAACAAACAAAAAATAATACTGGGGGGGATAAATGATATTCTGATTATTGACTTGTCGTAATTCCTGTCACATCAAAATCTAAAACAAAGAGAACCATGCCTTAAAAAGACAGATGTCAGACTCGTCTACTTCCCATATCTCAATTCCCTGAATATGCCTCACTCCAGACAACCTAGCCTAAAACTCAGAAGACAGGTTGATGGCCTTCACAGGGCCAAAAATTGGGCAAAAGCCTCAAAATAACAACATTTTCAAAAGGAGGCCAGGGAAGTCACAAAGTCCCGGTCCCAGAAAAATGAAGCAAAGTTTCTTTAATATTTAAGGAATTTAGTAAAGTATTTAAAGAGGGAACAAAAAACATTAAAATAGTGAAAAAAAGAGCAAAAATAGGTTCTGCTATTCTTAAGCACTCAACAAAAATAAGTAGGCAGAGGGTGGTGCTTCAGCTGATATGAAAAGGGTGGCCCTGCCTCCAAAGATTCCAACTACAAAACACAAGGTACATAATCAAGGTGCTAAACCATAAATGCACATAATACATAAATAGTAAATAATTATTAGACAAAACATAAAATACAAAAGCAGGGTTAATAACAAAAATACAACATAATACTTAACAATCAGCAGAAATATGAAATCAAAGAAACATTTAATTATGCCAGGGATAAAATCAATTTTCTCTCAAAGCTGCATGGCAGCATGGCAGCAAACCTTAGAGCACTTTTTAACTTCGGCATAGCTATTATTGTCTGACTAACCCCACCACCAACCTGCTTCAAAATTGATGTTAATGTACCTGCAGCATCTGAAACTCCCACCCCCCAACTATTGTTGACCTTGTGCTAGTGCTTTATGACGCTTGAAACTTCACAGCAGCGTGAAGAATGAATAAAGTAGTCTTAAACAGTAAATACCAGCACATATGTTATTCATATCCACTCAGCAGCGAGAACAATTATAGGAAACACTGGGTAAAACTTTGGCTAAATCATAACAATGCTGTTCATATTCATTATCAGAATATTAAACTGTAATAGTATATTGTTATAATTAAAAGTTACTGTGGTCATTATGACCTTTAGAACTGAAAGTGCTTTCTGCTACTTTCATATATTAAAATGTGCTTTATAAATAAATTTATTATTGTTGTACTAACACTAAAAATAAAAACTCTTAAATGTATTTTTGTTGTGTGTGCAGCACACAAAATGCTCAAAGTTGTGTGGGGCCTTGAAAAATGAGCCCCACAACAGGTTTGAATCTCGCCAGCCTACCCAGAAAAGGCACACTCTGGGGCAGCCTTGTCCCTACTTCGCAGACTGGCTTTGGCCTACTTGGAGTCTTTATGTCGCTTTAGCTTCTTAAGTTCATATTGTGCAAACATAATCAGAATGCCTCACAAGTGTCATGTTTCAGCCAGCATGGCAATTGTTCAAAGTGACATTTCTTGTTGGTGTTTCGTTATTTTATGCAATTTATTTGTATTAATGTTTATTTCATTTATTATGAACATCTTTATAATTGTATGTTGGAAAAGGGGAAGGGCTTTCGTTATGTCCCTTGTGCTTCGTGGATGGTCCCACAAGGGGCGGGGGCACCTGCCCATCACCGCCAGGAATGGCCCTCCACCCTATATAAGGGAATGGCTCCCCATGATTCCTTGCGGTTCATTGAATGCACTTAGAATGGAGAGTTTTTGTGATTTTTCTGTGCTTTGTTATTGCTTTTCGATTTTCTGGTATTTTGAACCCTGCTCTGTTTTTGACTTTGTTTTTTGGAAATCGTATTGGGACTGTGTTGATTGATATTTTTGAACCTCTACTTTCAACCTCATTTTTTAACTTCTGTATTGAGACTTTGGTTACAGTGTGTTATTCATTGCCTTTTTAGGCTTCTCCTTGTGTTCGTTGGAGCTTTGGGACTTGCGTAGCCTTTGTGAAATTAAAACTTTTTATTTTATCAAGATTCATCTCAGCCCTTTTTGGTAGTATTCGGGGTATTTTGATAGTGTTTCCCCCCTCTATAGCACATTTAAAGCAACTAACCATCAAGTTGTGGATTGTACAACAAGAACAAACCAAGAATCTTTATAAAAGAAAGATGTACAGTATTTCCAAACTTGAAAGAAAAACAGCAAAACACTAAAAATAGCAAAATAGGCAAAGTGATTTTCCTAAAAGGCAATACTAAGTAACAAACATGCAAATACACAAATAAGGAAAATCCATATACCTGTGCGGTGAAGTAAAAAAAAAGAGAAACAGAAGAAAAAACGAGCACAATACATTCAGCTAATAACAATGACCTCCTTAAACAGACCGCATTCAAACGAATACAGAGAGACTGCATTTCCCATAAGCCTTTATAGGGCTGGGGTCAATCCTGCAATGGAGATGGACTGGCTTCTTCCGGAATCAAGAAGAAAACATTGGAGAACAGCAAGACATACAGTACATGGATACTAAGCAAGAAACAAACAGAAAAAAATAACAAATACAAACAGGTAATTAAAGAAATAAATAAGCAGAATAATATTAGAAAAAGCAATGAATGATAATGTAAAAAGAATAAAAAAAGACAGAGAAAAAAATTAAACATAAGCCAGTGTAGAAACCCTGGCTAAATAACAGTGGGTGTTTAACACTGGAAACTTAAATTTGCAACCTGATGGCTACCACTGAAAGATTGGAATTAGACGACAGCAGCTCTTTGACAAGATCAAGATGACCTTTTTTAACTTCCATGTGATACAGATAAGAAGGGTAGGTCTGTAGCAGATGAATACTAATTCTGACAATGTGGTTGGGATGTGGGATGTTTCTGTTCTTAATGCTAAGATTCTCAAACCAACTTATAAAAGTACAGAACCTGTTCATGTAACAATAGGTTCAACAAATATACACAATTGATAGTTTGTCTGCTTTACAACAATTCATTCACATGTGCTTACCTTGTGCACAGTACTGCTGGTGTATGTTATAAAAAATGAGGTGCACATATATATGCTGGCGAAAGAATGCTGAAGGTTGTATTTCAGACCATACAAACAAACAAACAGACCTAAAAGACCAAACAGACCTGCTTTTAATTGTACTATAATCCCCACCTATAAAAAGGAATGCATTTCACTCATGTAAAAATCCACAAAGTTTCTGCTTTTTATCTTTAACACTCAGTACTAGTCACACTTCTTCCTGACAGTAAGCTGTCTTTCTGTTCTGATTATAACACATACTACAGGATTGGCTTCTATTTTTATATCCCTGCTTTATGTGTCTAGGGTCAAAGGTTTCCACCATATGGTAATACCTCCAGCCTTTGCTGTATCCCACTGACCTAGCATAAATATTTAGTATAAGATGTAAGTGCTGCAAATTACTTTCCAGGTTTCCTGCCAAACTTTTTGACCAGCAATTTTAGTCACGCTGGCCGCAGTAATGAGTGAGGACTACAACTGAATATTAATAAGTTTTGTGGAAGCTCTATCCAATGGAAACATGCAAATCCAGAGGTAAAAAAAAATTGTCAACTGCCTATACACCAATCCACTCTCTGAAACTACCTTTTTTCCTTACATGTTAATGATCAACCATCCCTAAGTTGGACACCAGTCCAGAAGTGGGCATTCTGAGGCATCAACCCACAGCCTCAAAAGGGTCCAACTTAAATTAATTAAACACAGATATATTATGAATGAGGAAAGAATCTATAGTACACAAAGAAAGCTCACATGTTCACAGGGAAAAAATACAAGTTCTTTAGGGCAATGACTAGGCATTTCCAGAGCAACAAAAACTTATTAGGACAATGAGTCATCATGAGCTGAATTTTTACGCTACCATTCTGTGGAAGCTGTAGAGCAAATATTATTAGTTAGTAGTTTGTCCTGTGATGAAAGACCCTTATACCTACTCTTCCTAATGTGAGCCTGGAGAACTTTGCTCCCAATTGATTGGGAATAATGAAAGTAGAAGAAAGCAAATAAATAAATAAATAAATTGATCATTTTATGTAGTGGGCGGCATGGTGGTGCAGTGGGTAGTGCTGCTGCCTTGCAGTTGGCAGACCCGGGGACCGGGGTTCGCTTCCCGGGTCCTCCCTGCGTGGAGTTTGTATGTTCTCCCCGTGTCTGCGTGGGTTTCCTCCCACAGTCCAAAGACATGCAGGTTAGGTGGATTGGTGATTCTAAATTGGCCCTAGTGTGTGCTTGGTGTGTGGGTGTGTTTGTGTGTGTCCTGCAGTGGGTTGGCACCCTGCCCGGGATTGGTTCCTGCCCTGTGTTGGCTGGGATTGGCTCCAGCAGACCCCCGTGACCCTGTGTTCGGATTCAGTGGGTTGGAAAATGGATGGATGGATGGATTTTATGTAGTTGCTGAATTTGGCTTTATGGTTGATATGAGTTATATACTTTGAACACTGTACATGTTTGTCCTTTTATTAAATTTGTGAGAAAAGAAATTTTGATGTAATTAAGTATACATATCTGTCATTGAAGAAGCTGTGAGTATTGTACAGTATGAGGAATAGAAGCCTCTGTGACAGATATTACAAAATGGGAATTCTTAAAACAATGTGTTATAAAGAGCATGTTATTTGAAACTGGATCCCTTTTGTCTTATTAAATGCCAATATACCAAGGCCTAAGACACAGAGACCACTGAATGCACTTCTAATTACTTGACTAGATCTGATGATGAGTGACAGGCAACACAGAAGCATAACAGGAAATATTTAAGGAATTTGAGATACTGCATGGAAAGGTATTTGTTGATACCAACATAGGAAAACACGTTACAAAAAAAGAAAATTAACCATGCAGTGTGGATAACTGGATCTAAAATGAGGCAGCATGATATTAGGTATGGCAGCCTTGAAATTCCAAGACCCTTGGGTTTGATTCCTCCCACAGTTTGTGCCCCTTTCCCTGTCCTCGTGTGGGTGTTCCCTGTCTATTGCAGTTTAGCCTCACACATAATGAAGAAGTGTAGTTTAGGGTGACTGGTGCTTGCAAACCTGTCCAGTGCATGGGAGGCTGGTGTGTGTATGTATGTGAGTGTGTCCTGAGGTGGCTGGCTTCCCATCTAAGGCTGCCTGCTGCATTGCATCTAATAGCCTCCATCCACTTGCAACCTTATTTTTTTTCTTCAGCTGGTTAAGAAAATGAATAGACAAAAACAAAATCTTTTTGAATTTTATTCTAAATTTGACTTTCTTTTGATGACCCACTTCCCAAGTTGTATTAATGAGAGGGAGTGCTTTAACACATGGAGGGCTATCCACCGGTGATGTTCATTTAACTGTATACATATGAAAGGGCTATGTCTAATTTTATGGAGGGATAACAATGTAGATATATTACAAACAAATATTTTAATTTACTATGACATCTTTAGGACATCATTTTTGGACTTCCCTAAGATCTTTTAAGAAATAACACAATATAGCTTCTATTTTTTCTTCATTTCACATGAATCCCACTAGCATAGTTTCAGACATTCTCCCCACACTTTTATTGCACTTTTGCCTCCAATCCATGCTACACAATTTCTCATGAAGTGATCACTTGAAAGTCTGGTGATATGCAAATGTCACAATGTACAAGGAACGTCAGTGTCATTTGTTCCTTTCAAGTATGAATGGCAACTTTATTTAACACAAGATCAGTGCTGTAGACCTAAAAAAATGTCAAGTTGAACTTAAATAGACAATGAATGTAAAATTCAACCCTGAATAAGAAACAACATGAAGAACACAAATGCTAAACAAAGAAATTGCAATTCTTCTGTATTTAATGTTTTTTCCCTTGATAAAGAATGCAGGTAAGGACTTTATATTAAGTTAATAATATTTAGTATGGCCCTCTGCAGGTGGTGAAATGATACTTGCGACAGTGTTACACACTTTCAGATATTAAGTCTATGACAGTATCACAGTAAATATGTCAGGAAGTATTTTAAAGTTGGTCACTTACCAATTATTTCATGGCTACTTCATGTAAAGTACATATCAAATACATTGCAAAAAAACATAACACCAAATAGGAAGTGTAGAAATAAGTATTATATAAAGGTTAGTTGACTTCCAAGTAATCATCTTAGATTGACATCCATCACATTAAAATTACTTTGCCCCAGTAAACAGTCTGGGATCCAGATGCTTAATTTAGTCAAAGATTAATACTATATTTAAACCGTTTAATGCATCGTAAACCTTGTTAGAGCAGTGATGTGAAAATAGGTTTTCATAAGAGAACCTCAGTCCACTTTCAAATATGACAGGCCAGGAAAAAGCTCTTCCACCCAGCCAATAGCAAAGATGGTTTGGCCTAGACATCCATTTAAATCAGTACTCTATATGTATCAAAAGTGCATGCCATCCCCAGCCAGGACAAGTATTGCCATCTGGTGCTCAAAAGAACAAAATACCATTAATAGCAGAGAATGGAACGGATCTTTGTTCATCACCAGCTAAATGGTATTATAGGTCACAGTGCGCCCCAGCCAAGGGCACACCTGTCGCAGTCTCTAAACATAACATTTGCGTTAAGGTCAAAAATGGGCCATGAAGCCAGAAGACATGACACATTGCTATATCAGTCATGCTATCCTGGTGAAATTATTTTCTTAAACACATCTTTAAGATTAACAAAAATGTACTTCTATAGCTTTTATATTTTCTTTGCTATCTCTCAAGTATGATTTTATTATGGAATCCCTTTATCTGTTTTACTTGTATGTTTCTTATTCATGCCTGTTAATAAAACTATTTTGTAATCATCACATAAGATGAGAAACAGAGCACAAACTGTACCACAACAGACTTGACGTAACAAGCCAAACTTTTTCAGCAGCCATTAATAATTGAAGACTGATTTTTCAAGGCATATTGAACCACAAAGTACAATGCATTGATGTGACATACATGTACTCTTTTAAAACTTGCTTTATTTGCGTTTTGAACTTTGATGGCAGTAATGGAAGCGTTTATACTTTACCAATGTTATCATTGAAATAAATTACAAAACATTCAGACCAACATAGCATGTCAGTTCAAACTTCTTTAAAGTGTCCAGAAAATTGTTTATTGCTAAAATATAAAGTGCAATATAAATAAAATTTATTATTATTATTATTATTATTGGTTTCTAAGGTGTTTCTTTTAACCACATTACTTGGTAACTTGTTGGATGCATCCAAACTTCCTTATCTGAAAACATATTTTGTAAAATTTGTGCCAGATTTGCGCTTAACTAGCATCTCTCTATGCAGCCATATTTTTTGGAAGAAGTAATTTTAACAAAATGCCTGACATCTACCTTCCTTACCACTATTTTAATGTTAATACTACTATCAGGTCTACTGTTAAACATTTTTTCTCTAACACCTTCTGTCTCCTTCACTTGCTCATACTCTACAGTTCTGAAATCAAATAGTTCCTGGCACTATTATGCCATTCTTGTAACATGGAGCCACCAAATGAAGCTTATCAAGAGTGTTGGACTGCTTTCTTCTCTCAATATGTTCTCCACACAAAGTGCTGCCCAATCTAAATTCCTATTAGCCTTTATAATTCCTTCTGTACACTGCCAGGCTGAGGATAGTAGCAAGTCCACTATGACTCTGAAGGCATTATCTACAAAACATAACATAAAAGTCTTAAATTCATTTAATCCATTTCATGGGGTGCCAGAGCCTGTCTCCACAGCCTTGGATGCAAGGGAGAAACCAGCCTGGGACAGTGCACCAGGGCCACTCACACACATCAAAATAGAGACAATTTAGAATTGCCAACAATCTAACATGAATATTATTTGGTCGTGGACAGATAATCTAAATACACAGAGAAGAATCCTTAGAGATACAAGGAGAATGTGCAAACACTACACTACACTACACAGACAACAAACCCTAAATGCTGAATTAGCAAGGTGGCATTTCCTACCACTTTGTCACCATCTCTCTCTCTCTCTCTCTCTCTCTCTTTCTCTCTCTCTCTCTCCCTCCACCATTATGCCATTATACCTAATATTTTAATATCAAGTATGCAAATGTTTATTTTTCATGTGTCAACCTATCATCAATAATTATTTTACTGACTTTAACCTATTAGCTTATCCATCAAGTTTAGTTTTGCCTGAAAATTGATTCTATTTGTTTGTAACATTTCAATATAAATCATTTAAATTAATTCAGATAAACAACAAGCTATGCACTGAACCCCAGGGGACTCCAGTGTTTGACCTCACATGATTCAGGAAAGTTTCATGTCCTCACAACCTGTAACCCCCTGTGTTTAAATCAATTTTCCACATATATTTTAAATCTTAACATCTTCTTGACAATCAAACTGTTGTGGTTACATTTAATGTCAAAATAAATATTACTATACACTCCACCTCTATTGAATGTTTCTTCATAAACCTACAGACTATAAGGAAAACAGGATCTCCCTTGTCTAATCCCTTCTTTAACACACTTGTACTGGATAGGTAAGTACTGGATAGGTAATTTTCTATCTTGTCCTTTAAAACCTCTCCCATTAATTTACCTTTGATACAAGTGAAGCTAACTGGCCTATAATTAACAGCTCAACAGATCCCTTCTTTATATATAATAGTACAATGCTGGCTAGCTTCCAGCCTTGAGGGGTGTGACTTTGGTCTGCATAGCTCATTCACAACCATTTAATGGTTCAGTGGTGGGCAGGTTAGCTGGGAGCATGAACATGTAAACACCCCACCCCTCCACACCCCCCATTGCTGCACTACCACTGTGTACTGTTAATATATTCAGATCATAACCCCTGATAATTTCTTTTGCTCATAGATCTTAATTTACCCTATTCCATAATGAATTTCCTCTGTTGTAATGTAAAGCAGTATGCACCAGAAACAGTTCCAAAGGTCTTTGTGCGTAATTTCCTTCCAAGTTTTTTTTAGCTTTTAGCTTCTCTTGCCTGTCATTTTATACTCCTTCAGCTTCGATGCATGACTATGTCACTGAGTAATCTGAGGCTTAAGTGATGGCTTGTGTAATCAGATGGGGTTTTTGAACCTGGTGGGAAAGCAAATGTGTAAAAGATTTTTGTTATCTTCAATGGGCTATGTCATAGTAAAAAGGCTCACTAGTTGCCTTCTGTGCCAGATGTTCATGGCTTGTGTGCAATTAAATCAATTCATATTGCATAATGTTCCAGCACAAACCTGGCAGCTTTAAAGCATTTACATAAAAAAGAGCCAGATAATGAAAGCCAAATATATTCTTTGTTCTTACATGAGAGGCTCACGCAAGATTTAGAAAATGAGTATGCACAAGTTAGTTCACAGTACACACACATAAAGAAATCGAATAACACAAATTCTACCTAAACAGGAGAAGGATCGCTCAGCAGCTGTGGTCACCCCATTTGCCCTAGAGCAAACACAAGTTTCTTTTTTCCTTTCCCCTGTAGACCAGAATTTCTAAAATACTTCATGGAAGCTTAACTTTGCTGTTAGCATTCAGCAATATCCTACTCTGGACTCACATCTCACTCTGTGACATATGTTTTCCATCTCTAGCAATTTTACTTTCTACTATTATTCCTCTTTCATTTTTGTATTCCCAATAGGAGGTTTAATGTTGCTTTTCTTAAAGTGTAATTTACGCAACAAGTTCTTTGTAATTTTGGGTGGAGTGGCTAGTTGTTCTTGACTGAAACACATCCGTTCACCATTTTGTTACCTGTTTATCCACTTGTGCTTTGTCAAGCAGCTGAATTATGTCCTGGCAATTTTGGGTGCCAGGTACAAATCAAACATAAATGGGAAAGTATTTAATCTTAAGGCAAACTTGCAAACATATTTAAAGAGCAATTTACTGCTACCAATGAAAACATCTTTATACTGCAGAAGGACAGCAGAATGCCCAGAAAAATCTGCATTGTTCCTACAATACTCTTTTTGACTCCTGTAGTACATTATATGGAATCCCCGCTGGAATAAAGGATAGGGCTCCCCAGCTTTAGAAGTTATACATTCTTTACCACAGAGGAAGTGAAACTCAATCACTCAGGCTTAGTCTTTAAGGAATTTTGTTACAAGCTCAATTTTATAAATCTTGGTATTTAATGCTAGTTGTGAATTTGTAGTGAAAAAATAAGATCTATATAATACAGACTGAATGGATAAGTGGCCTCAACAGAAATAAACAACTGTGCTACAATATAAATGAGAGTCAAAGTCATTTTTAAAACATTTTCTCCTTCTTGGTCTTATGCACCATCACAAGAAGCGATTGCAGCCTAAGGACCCAGAGAGTCATTTACAGGACAAAAGGTTGGGGTGCCTGAGAGAGCCAAGGGCACAACTAAGACAGCAGAGCTACTGCACAGGATACAGACACTTAGCATCACCCAACCCAAACTGTGTTTTCAGTTTAATATCTGACATTTTCATTTGAAAGAGTGTAACATTCCTATTATTTATATTCAAGATTTATTAACAGTTGAAAAAGTTAAGTTGTGGTAATGTGAAAAAATTTTACTCTTTGTTCTTTAATTGATTCCAGTTTCCTTTTAGGCAACCACTGGCAACTTCTTGTTCAACCTAATAAACCATTCGGAAAATTATGTAGTAGGAGGCAAAAACAGCAAACTGGACCCAGCAAATAAAAAACATGGAAATGTTTTGTTATCAGTTTAAGTACGTGTAGCACTGACTGTGGCTGCCAACAGTACACCCACCACACCACAGAACCTAAACAGAACAGGCACTGCTATAAATGTACAATAAATTAAGTTACTTAACTGCTGTTGCTCTGCTTGCAACTCCTAAATGGTGTCTGGTTTCCTGACTTACCGTAGGGTTGGCCACTCCATTTGTCTCTGTGTAAAGAACTGAAGGAACCACATTCCCTGTTACCCCTCTTATCACCCATCGGACTGACTGGCTTGTCACATTTCTACTGATCTGTAAGCTCGTGTAGCCTGTGTTATGCCTTTAACGAAAAAAAAAAATCAAAGTTTACTTCAGTCCCAGGAACTATGCTAAGGTATAACAATCTGGCAAGCAAATCAAGCAGAAATGCACACAGGCGAAAAAAAAAGACATTTAAACTTTATGATTTTCTTTAAAATATCAATTTACAGGTTAGGTTTTTTCAGTCCATCCACATAGACCAGTTATAACTGTTGTTAACAGTATAACAATAACAAGGAACATTGCATAAATAATTTTAATTTCTTGAAGTTGTGAGAAATAATAAAGCCATACAGAAATAAAAACTGCTTCCATGTAATTCTGAAATGGTCTAACAGTACTAAAGTAGTATTCTGTATAGAGCATTTATAATATTGTAACAGCACTGACAAGTTGCGTCATTCAGGGAATGAGTCACCCATAACATGTGCTGGGATACCAACATGCAAATGAGCAGCTTCAGAGCCAGTGGCAGGAGAGCCTATACAAAACAGCAAGCTTGCAAAGTTGCAAACAGAACTTCATTGGTACAGTGACTGTGAGCAGTCCTTTCAAGGGCAGTGAGCTTCCTAAAAGAGCCATGAAAAGAGCAGAGTATCCATGTTGACATTTGGTGACAATAGCAGAATGAGGATACTACATACCATCCAATTTATCAAAGTTCCAAGTGCCAATGAACACTAAATATGGACTTTTTGGATTCTTCTAAGGTGCTGCTGTGGAATCTCAATGCCAAGCTTAGGCATCTGGAATGCAGTTTGCAGCATCAGTAAAGAGGGGAAGATACCTGAGAAAATGCTACCTCTGCAGTTCCACCACTTTTCCATCTGCCAAGGTCCAGGGTGCACGGATGTCGGGAGAGATTCAGGCTCATGGAGCTGGAAATAGTGTGGCAGATCGAGTTGCCACTGACCCCACATTTGCCTTGTAAAGCAGGGCAGCGGTGTTAAAACTGTGCAGGCAAAGGATGTAGCTGATCGTAGAGATGTTATAGTGTAGCCATGGAATCTGAAAGCTGAGATCCAGGACTGGAAAGCCATATGCAGCATCACTTAACTGGAGGACCACAAAAAACAACCAAGAGACTGGAACATGTGTTGCTCCAGATGAGAATGTTTGCCTTCTCCTTTTTTTGACAGATTATTGCATGGAGGTGCGGTGTTAAACACCTCTACTGCATATCATGTGTGGCGGGCAGGCTACACATGCCTGGCCGGGACACCCCTTCTACATATGTTCCGGGGGAGCAACCATGGGCGTTTCAGTACCTCCCACGGGATGCTTGGTGGCAGCCTCCCTGGCTGACGATGGTGCCTCGGTTTCCCGCATAGTTCCATGGGAGATGGAGTCCTCCACAGCCCGGGGGTGCTGCATAGATTCCACAGCCCAGCTGGACAAATATTCAGCCCCACCCGGAAGTGCAATTGGAACCAGGTGGTCAAGCACCTGGAATACTTCCAGGTGGGCTATAAAATGGGCCAGCCACCACCACTCAGTGCCCAGAGTCGGGAGGAGAGGATGAAGCTTCAAGGGAGGAGTGGTGGTGCTAGAAGGGCGTGTTTTGGGTTGTGTTAAGTGCTTTTGGGACTGTGTATTGCCTGTGGGGTTCACAGGGAAGACGTGCCCCACAGGTGAAAAAAATAAACCTTTATTTGATTTTTATAAGTGCCTCCGTGTGAGTTTGTGCCAGGCGCTATTGTTACATAGGACAGCGTAACACTCAGCATGGCAATGCAGAACTGAACATCCCTGTTGCACCAACTAGCAACAAGGTGCTCAAGACCTGTACTGATGAGCTTTTGTCACCAGCCCCATGACCACAGTAGAAGCAAAAACCACCCCACTGCTTCAAAGAGTTGTGTGCTATTTCAAGGAGTTGTAAGTGGTCTCTGGGGACAGTGACTTTGAAAGGAGGGCTATGTAATGGCACTGACAAGTTGCATCAGTCAGGGGGTGAGTCACCACCACTATGACCTAGCATTCTCTCTTGGAAATAAGCTTCAGAACCATCTGTAAGTGAGCCTACAAGAAACAGCAAGCCTGCAAA